>NC_135807.1:132500-165000 GCF_964213995.1 Mustelus asterias | reverse complement strand
TCTGAGTTACCGCTCCGCGTTAACGCTCCGAGTTACTGCTCTGAGTTAGCGCTCCGAGTTAATGCTCAGAGTTAACGCTCCGAGTTACCGCTCCGCGTTAACGCTCCGAGTTACCGCTCTGAGTTAGCGCTCCGAGTTAATGCTCAGAGTTAACACTCCGAGTTAATGCCCCAAGTTAACGCTCCGAGTTAACACTCTGAGTTAACGCTCCGAGTTAACGCTCTGAGTTAATGCTCCACATTAACGCACTGAGTTCACGCTCCGAGTGACCGCTCTGAGTTAAACCTCTGAGTTAACACTCCGAGTTAATGGAGGAATGGTTGTTGGACGTTCCGTGGTATAGATGTTTCAGTAAGTGTTGGGAAGTGTATGTAGGGAAGTGTATGTAGATAGCCCGACTAGAGAGAGGGCTATACTGGAGCTAGTACTGGGGAATGAGCCCGGTCAGGTCTTCAAAGTTTCGGTGGGGAACATGTGGCAAATAGTGACCACAATTCTGTTAGAACATAGAACATAGAACAGTACAGCACAGAACAGGCCCTTCGGCCCACGATGTTGTGCCGAGCTTTATCTGAAACCAAGATCAAGCTATCCCACTCCCTATCATCCTGGTGTGCTCCATGTGTCTATCCAATAACCGCTTAAATGTTCCTAAAGTGTCTGACTCCACTATCACTGCAGGCAGTCCATTCCACACCCCAACCACTCTCTGCGTAAAGAACCTACCTCTGATATCCTTCCTGTATCTCCCACCACGAACCCTATAGTTATGCCCCCTTGTAATAGCTCCATCCACCCGAGGAAATAGTCTTTGAACGTTCACTCTATCTATCCCCTTCATCATTTTATACACCTCTATTAAGTCTCCCCTCAGCCTCCTCCGCTCCAGAGAGAACAGCCCTAGCTCCCTCAACCTTTCCTCATAAGACCTACCCTCCAAACCAGGCAGCATCCTGGTAAATCTCCTCTGCACTCTTTCCAGCGCTTCCACATCCTTCTTATAGTGAGGTGACCAGAACTGCACACAATATTCCAAATGTGGTCTCGCCAAGGTCCTGTACAGTTGCAGCATAACCCCACGGCTCTTAAACTCCAACCCCCTGTTAATAAAAGCTAACACACTATAGGCCTTC
Organism: Mustelus asterias; assembly: GCF_964213995.1. Classification (NCBI taxonomy): domain Eukaryota; kingdom Metazoa; phylum Chordata; class Chondrichthyes; order Carcharhiniformes; family Triakidae; genus Mustelus; species Mustelus asterias. Next base: position 163,867 of record NC_135807.1, on the reverse strand, counting down.
TTCACAGCTCTATCCACTTGACTGGCAACCTTTAGAGATCTGTGGATATGGACCCCAAGATCTCTCTGTTCCTCCACAGTCTTCAGAACCCTACCTTTGACCCTGTAATCCACATTTAAATTAGTCCTACCAAAATGAATCACCTCACATTTATCAGGGTTAAACTCCATTTGCCATTTTTCAGCCCAGCTTTGCATCCTATCTATGTCTCTTTGCAGCCTACAACAGCCCTCCACCTCATCCACTACTCCACCAATCTTGGTGTCATCAACAAATTTACTGATCCACCCTTCAGCCCCCTCCTCTAAGTCATTAATAAAAATCACAAAGAGCAGAGGACCAAGCACTGATCCCTGCGGCACTCCGCTGGCAACCTGCCTCCAATCCGAAAATTTTCCATCCACCACCACCCTCTGTCTTCGATCAGACAGCCAGTTACCTATCCAATCGGCCAATATTCCCTCTATCCCACACCTCCTCACTTTCATCATAAGCCGACCATGGGGGACCTTATCAAACGCCTTACTAAAATCCATGTATATGACATCAACTGCCCTACCTTCATCAACACACTTAGTTACCTCCTCAAAAAATTCAATCATAATTGTGAGGCACGACTTGCCTTTCATGAATCCGTGCTGACTATCCCGGATTAATCCGCATCTTTCTAAATGGTCGTAAATCCCATCTCTAAGGACCTTTTCCATCAATTTACCAACCACCGAAGTAAGACTAACCGGTCTATAATTACCAGGGTCATTTCTATTCCCTTTCTTAAACAGAGGAACAACATTCGCCATTCTCCAGTCCTCTGGCACCATCCCCGTGGACAGCGAGGACCCAAAGATCAAAGCCAAAGTCTCTGCAATCTCATCCCTTGCCTCCCAAAGAATCCAAGGATACATTTCATGTATTAGCTTTAGGATAGTGATGGAAAAGGATGAGTGGTGTCCCAAGGGTAAGGTGTTGGATTGGGGGAAGGTTAACTTTAGTGGGATTAGGCAGAAATTGGCAGCTCTTGATTGGGAGAGGCTGTTTGAGGGTAAATCCAGATCTGGCATGTGGGAGTCTTTTAAGGAACAGTTGTTCGGGCGACAGGACAGGCATGTGCCTGTAAAAAAGAAGGATAGGAAGGGTAGGATTCGAGAACCGTGGATAACCAGGGAAATTGAGGGACTGGTCAAAAAGAAAAGAGAGGCATATGGTAGGTCCAGGCAGCTAAAAACAGAGGGAGCTCTGGAGGTGTACAATGAAAGTAGGAAAGAACTCAAACGGGGAATTAGAAGGGCAAAAAGGGGTCACAAAATGTCCTTGGCAGACAGGATTAAGGAGAATCCCAAGGCATTTTATTCATACGTTAGGAACAAAAGGGTTGTTAGGGAAAAAATCGGACCTCTCAGGGACAAAAGTGGGGAATTATGCTTGGAGCCCAAAGAAGTAGGGGAGATCCTAAATGAATACTTTGCGTCGGTATTCACAAAGGAGAGGGATGTGTTGACTGGGAGTGTGTCGGAGGGGAGTGTTGACCCGTTGGAGAAAATCTCCATTACAAAGGAGGAAGTGTTAGGTTTGTTAGAGAATTTAAAGACTGACAAATCCCCAGGGCCTGATGGAATCTATCCAAGGCTGCTCAGGGAGACGAGAGATGAAATCGCTGGGCCTCTGACGCAAATCTTTGTCTCGTCACTGGACGCAGGTGAGGCCCCAGAGGACTGGAGGATAGATAATGTGGTCCTGTTATTCAAGAAGGGTAGGAAGGATAACCCGAGTAATTATAGGCCGGTGAGCTTGACGTCCGTGGTGGGGAGGTTGTTGGAGAAGATTCTTAGAGATAGGATGTATGCGCATTTAGAAAGGAATAACCTCATTAACGATAGTCAGCTTGGTTTTGTGAGAGGGAGGTCATGCCTCACTAACCTGGTGGAGCTTTTTGAAGAAGTGACCAGAATGGTTGACGAGGGAAGGGCCGTGGATGTCGTCTATATGGACTTTAGTAAAGCGTTTGATAAAGTCCCTCATGGTAGGCTGGTGAAAAAGGTTGGATCTCATGGGATAAAGGAGGAGGTGGCTAGATGGGTGGAGAACTGGCTTGGTCACAGAAGACAGAGGGTGGTAGTGGAAGGGTCTTTTTCCGGCTGGATGCCTGTGACTAGTGGTGTTCCGCAGGGCTCTGTATTGGGACCTCTGCTGTTTGTGATTTATATAAACGATCTGGAAGAAGGTGTGACTGGGGTGATCAGTAAGTTTGTGGACGACACAAAATTGGCAGGACTTGCAGATTGTGAGGAGCATTGTCAGAAGCTACAGAAGGATATAGATAGGCTGGAAATTTGGGCAAAGAAATGGCAGATGGAGTTCAATCCTGATGAATGCGAAGTGATGCATTTTGGTAGAAATAATGTAGGGAGGAGCCATACGAAAAATGGCAGAACCATAAAGGGTGTAGATACGCAGAGGGACCTGGGTGTGCAAATCCACAGATCCTTGAAGGTGATGTCACAGGTGGAGAAGGTGGTGAAGAAGGCATATGGCATGCTTGCCTTTATAGGATGGGGCTTCGAGTATAAAAGTTGGGGTCTGATGTTGCAGATGTATAGAACGTTGGTTCGGCCGCATTTGGAATACTGCGTCCAGTTCTGGTCGCCACACTACCAGAAGGACGTGGAGGCTGTGGAGAGAGTACAGAGGAGGTTTACCAGGATGTTGCCTGGTATGGAGGGGCTTAGTTATGAGGAGAGATTGGGTAAACTGGGGTTGTTCTCCCTGGAAAGACGGAGGATGAGGGGAGACTTAATAGAGGTGTATAAAAAGGGTGAACAATGGGAAGCTTTTCCCCAGGTCGGTGGTGACGTTCACGAGGGGTCATAGGTTCAAGGTGAAGGGGGGGAGGTTTAACACAGATATCAGACGGACATATTTTACACAGAGGGTGGTGGGGGCCTGGAATGCGCTGCCAGGCAAGGTGGTGGAGGCGGACACACTGGGAACGTTTAAGACTTATCTAGACAGCCATATGAACGGAGTGGGAATGGAGGGATACAAAAGAATGATCTAGTTTGGACCAGGGAGCGGCACGGGCTTGGAGGGCCGAAGGGCCTGTTCCTGTGCTGTATTGTTCTTTGTTCTTTGTTCTTTGTTGAAGCTGGTAAAAGAGGTGGAGGAGTGGCATTGTTAATCAAGGATAGTTTAACGGCTGCGGAAAGGCACTTCGAGGGGGATCTGCACACTGAGGTAATATGGGCTGAGGTTAGAAATAGGAAAGGAGCGGTCACGTTGTTAGGAGTTTACTATAGGCCCCCAAATAGTAATAGAGATGTGGAGGAAGAAATTGCTAAGCAGATTATGGATATGTGTGGGGGTCACAGGGTAGTTGTCATGGGGGACTTTAACTTTCCAAATATTGATTGGAACCTTTGCAGGTCAAATAGTTCGGATGGGGCAGTTTTTGTGCAGTGTGTGCAGGAGGGTTTCCTAACACAATATGTGGATAGGCCGACAAGAGGTGAGGCCACATTGGATTTGGTACTGGGAAATGAACCAGGCCAAGTGTTAGATTTGGTTGTGGGACAGCACTTTGGAGATAGTGACCACAATTTGGTGTCTTTTGTTATTGCAATGGAGAGGGATAGGACCGTACGGCAGGGCAAGGTTTACAATTGGGGGAGAGGTAATTATGATGCGATTAGGCAAGAATTAGGGGGCATAAGATGGGAACAGAAACTGTCAGGGAAAGGCACTAATGAAAAGTGGAACTTTTTCAAGGAACAAATACTGGATGTCCTTGATAGGTATGTCCCTGTCAGGCAGGGAGGAAATGGCCGAGTGAGGGAACCATGGTTCACGAAAGAGGTGGAATGTCTTGTGAAAAGGAAGCTGGAAGCTTATGTAGGGATGAGGAAACAAGGTTCAGATGGCTCGATTGAGGGTTACAAGTTAGCAAGGAATGAGCTGAAAAAGGGGCTTAGGAGAGCTTGGAGGGGACATGAGAAGTCCTTGGCGGGTCGGATCAAGGAAAATCCCAAGGCTTTTTACTCTTATGTGAGGAATAAAAGAATGACCAGGGTGAGGTTAGGGCCGGTCAAGGACAGTAGTGGGAACTTGTGGATGGAGTCAGTAGAGATAGGCGAGGTGATGAATGAATACTTTTCTTCAGTGTTCACCAAGGAGAGGGGCCATGTTTTTGAGGAAGAGAAGGTGTTACAGGCTAATAGGCTGGAGGAAATAGATGTTCGGAGGGAGGATGTCCTGGCAGTTTTGAATAAACTGAAGGTCGATAAGTCCCCTGGGCCTGATGAAATGTATCCTAGGATTCTTTGGGAGGCGAGGGATGAGATTGCAGAGCCTTTGGCTTTGATCTTTGGGTCTTCACTGTCCACGGGGATGGTAGCCATGATGTGGAGATGCCGGCGTTGGACTGGGGTAAACACAGTAAGAAGTTTAACAACACCAGGTTCAAGTCCAACAGGTTTATTTGGTAGCAAAAGCCACACAAGCTTTCGGAGCTGCAAGCCCCTTCTTCAGGTGAGTGGGAATTCTGTTCACAAACTTATAAAGACACAGACTCAATTTACATGAATAATGGTTGGAATGCGAATACTTACAACTAATCAAGTCTTTAAGAAACAAAACAACATGTTGTTCCTCTGTTTAAGAAAGGGAATAGAAATGACCCTGGTAATTATAGACCGGTTAGTCTTACTTCAGTGGTTGGTAAATTGATGGAAAAGGTCCTTAGGGATGGGATTTACGACCATTTAGAAAGATGCGGATTAATCCGGGATAGTCAGCACGGATTCGTGAAGGGCAAGTCGTTTTCGGACTGGAGGCAGGTTGCTAGCGGAGTGCCGCAGGGATCAGTGCTTGGTCCTCTGCTCTTTGTGATTTTTATTAATGACTTAGAGGAGGGGGCTGAAGGGTGGATCAGTAAATTTGCTGATGACACCAAGATTGGTGGAGTAGTGGATGAGGTGGAGGGCTGTTGTAGGCTGCAAAGAGACATAGATAGGATGCAAAGCTGGGCTGAAAAATGGCAAATGGAGTTTAACCCTGATAAATGTGAGGTGATTCATTTTGGTAGGACTAATTTAAATGTGGATTACAGGGTCAAAGGTAGGGTTCTGAAGACTGTGGAGGAACAGAGAGATCTTGGGGTCCATATCCACAGATCTCTAAAGGTTGCCACTCAAGTGGATAGAGCTGTGAAGAAGGCCTATAATGTGTGAGCTTTTATTAACAGGGGGTTGGAGTTTAAGAGCCGTGGGGTTATGCTGCAACTGTACAGGACCTTGGCGAGACCACATTTGGAATATTGTGTGCAGTTCTGGTCACCTCACTATAAGAAGGATGTGGAAGCGCTGGAAAGAGTGCAGAGGAGATTTACCAGGATGCTGCCTGTTTTGGAGGGTAGGTCTTATGAGGAAAGGTTGAGGGAGCTAGGGCTGTTCTCTCTGGAGTGGAGGAGGCTGAGGGGAGACTTAATAGAGGTTTATAAAATGATGAAGGGGATAGATAGAGTGAACGTTCAAAGACTATTTCCTCGGGTGGAAGGAGCTATTACAAGGGGGCATAACTATAAGGTTCATGGTGGGAGATATAGAACATAGAACATAGAACATAGAACATTACAGCGCAGAACAGGCCCTTCGGCCCACGATGTTGCACCGACCAGTTAAAAAAAAAACTGTGACCCTCCAACCTAAACCAATTTCTTTTCGTCCATGAACCTATCTACGGATCTCTTAAACGCCCCCAAACTAGGCGCATTTACTACTGATGCTGGCAGGGCATTCCAATCCCTCACCACCCTCTGGGTAAAGAACCTACCCCTGACATCGGTTCTATAACTACCCCCCCTCAATTTAAAGCCATGCCCCCTCGTGCTGGATTTCTCCATCAGAGGAAAAAGGCTATCACTATCCACCCTATCTAAACCTCTAATCATCTTATATGTTTCAATAAGATCCCCTCTTAGCCGCCGCCTTTCCAGCGAAAACAAGCCCAAATCCCTCAGCCTCTCCTCATAGGATCTCCCCTCCATACCAGGCAACATCCTGGTAAACCTCCTCTGCACCCTCTCCAAAGCCTCCACATCCTTCCTGTAATGTGGGGACCAGAACTGCACACAGTACTCCAAGTGCGGCCGCACCAGAGTTGTGTACAGTTGCAACATAACGCTACGACTCCTAAATTCAATCCCCCTACCAATAAACGCCAAGACACCATATGCCTTCTTAACAACCTTATCTACTTGATTCCCAACTTTCAGGGATCTATGCACACATACACCTAGATCCCTCTGCTCCTCCACACTATTCAAAGTCCTCCCGTTAGCCCTATACTCAACACATCTGTTATTCCTACCAAAGTGAATTACCTCACACTTCTCCGCATTAAACTCCATCCGCCACCTCTCGGCCCAACTTTGCAACCTGTCTAAGTCTTCCTGCAAACTACGACACCCTTCCTCACTGTCTACCACACCACCGACTTTGGTGTCATCAGCAAATTTGCTAATCCACCCAACTATACCCTCATCCAGATCATTAATAAATATTACAAACAGCAGTGGCCCCAAAACAGATCCCTGAGGTACACCACTTGTAACTGCACTCCATGATGAATATTTACTATCAACCACCACCCTCTGTTTCCTATCCGCTAGCCAATTCCTGATCCAATTTCCTAGATCACCCCCAATCCCATACATCTGCATTTTCTGCAGAAGCCTACCATGGTGAACCTTATCAAACGCCTTACTAAAATCCATATATACCACGTCCACTGCCCTGCCCCCATCCACCTCCTTGGTCACTTTCTCAAAAAACTCAATAAGGTTAGTAAGGCACGACCTACCTGCCACAAAACCATGCTGACTATCACCTATCAATTCATTACTCTCCAAATAACTATAAATCCTATCCCTTATAATTTTTTCCAACATCTTGCCGACAACAGAAGTGAGACTCACCGGTCTATAATTCCCGGGGAAGTCTCTGTTCCCCTTCTTAAACAATGGGACGACATTCGCTAACCTCCAATCTTCTGGTACTATACCAGAGGCCAACGACGACCTGAAGATCAGAGCCAGAGGCTCTGCAATCACTTCTCTTGCCTCCCAGAGAATCCTTGGATAAATCCCATCCGGACCAGGGGATTTATCTATTTTCAGACCCTCCAGAATATCCTGCACATCCTCCTTATCAACTGTAATACTGTCTATTCTACTCCCCTGCAACCCAGTGTCCTCCTCAGCTATATTCATGTCCCCTTGCGTGAACACCGAAGAGAAATATTGGTTCAATGCTTCACCAATCTCCTCCGGTTCCACACATAACTTCCCTCTGCCATCTATAACTGGCCCTAAACTTGCCCTAACCAACCTTCTGTTCTTGACATACCTATAGAACGCCTTAGGATTCTCTTTAACCCTATCCGCCAAAGTCTTCTCATGTCCCCTTTTAGCCCTTCTAAGCTCGTTCTTCAACTCCCTCTTAGCCAATCTAAAGCTTTCTAGTGCACTACCCGAGTGCTCACGTCTCATCCGAACATAAGCCTCCTTTTTCTTTTTAACCAACAAAGAAACTTTTTTGGTGCACCACGGTTCCCTAGCCCTACCAATTCCTCCTTGCCTGACAGGGACATACCTATCACAGACTCGCAGTAGCTGCTCCTTGAAAAAACTCCACATGTCGGACGTTCCCAGTCCCTGTAATCTCCTAGTCCAACCTATGTTTCCTAATTCTCTCCTAATAGCCTCATAATTACCCTTCCCCCAGCTAAAACCACTGGCCCGAGGTTCATGCCTATCCCTTTCCATCACTAAGGTGAACGTAACCGAATTGTGGTCACTATCACCAAAATGCACACCAACTTCCAAGTCTAGCACCTGGTCTGGCTCATTTCCCAGCACCAGATCCAATATAGCCTCACCTCTAGTTGGCCTGTCTACATACTGAGTCAAAAAACCTTCCTGCACGCTTTGAACAAAAACTGACCCCTCTAACGAGCTAGAGCTATAACAATTCCAGTCAATATTAGTCAAGTTAAAATCCCCCATAACAATTGCCCTATTACTATCACTCCTAAGCAGGATTGACTCCGCAATCCTTTCCTCAACCTCTCTAGAACTTTTAGGAGGTCTATAAAAGACTCCCAACAGGGTGACCTCTCCTCTCCTATTTCTAATCTCCGCCCATACTACCTCAACAGATAAGTCCTCATCAAACCTCCTCTCTGACACTGTGATACAATCTCTGACCAATAATGCTACCCCTCCCCCTCTTCTACCTCCTTCCCTACTTCGACTAAAACATTTGAACCCCGGGACCTGCAGCATCCATTCCTGCCCCTGCTCTATCCATGTCTCTGAAATAGCCACAACATCGAAGTCCCAGGTACTGATCCACGCTGCAAGTTCACCCACTTTATTGCGAATACTCCTGGCATTGAAGTATACACATTTCAAACCCTGCTCCACCCCACCTCTGCAATGCCGTGCATTGCAGTCCCCATCCATGCATCCCTCACTTTCAGCCCCACTACTCAGGATCCCTCCCCCCCCCCGAATCAGTTTAAACCTCCCTGCATGGCCTTAGCAAATTTACCCCCCAGGATATTGGTCCCCTTCTGATTAAGGTGTAGACCATCCTTCTCATAGAGGTCACACCTTCCCCAGTACGAGCCCCAATTGCTTAAGTACCTGAACCCCTCCCTCCTGCACCATCCCCTCAGCCATGAATTCAAACCTTCCCTCTCCCTATTCCTCTCTAAACTATCCCGTGGTACAGGCAAGAGTCCAGAGATAACCACTCTGTCAGTCTTGGCCTTTAGTTTCCACCCCAACTCCATAAATCCCTGCCTAATATCCCCTTCCCCTATCCTCCCTATGTCATGTGTCCCCACATGTACAATAACTTGTGGTTTATCTCCCTCCCCCCTAAGAGTCCTGAATACCCTGTCAGACACATCCCGGACCCCAGCCCCTGGTAGGCAACACACCAACCCTGAGTCCCTACCTTTAGTTCCGACCCTCCTATCTGTCCCCTTAATTGTGGAGTCCCCAATCACAAGGCCCAGTCTTTTACAGCCCCTAACCACCTGAGCTTTCTCACTCGGCTCACCCCCAGAGATCTGCTCTCTATGCTCAGTTGATTCCTCCTCAACTGTAGCCTCCAGCACCGAAAACCTATTATGGAGGGGAACCGCCCCAGGGGATTGTCTTCCCGATTGCTTCTTACCCCTCCTCCTGGCATTGACCCAAGCCTCATTTCTAGGAGTTACTATTTCTCTATAACTCCTATCAACTTCCACCTCCGCCTCCCGAATTATGCGGAGTTCCTCTACCTCCCCCTCCAGCTCCTTTACACGCTCCTCCAGAAGCTGCAATCTAATGCACTTCTTACAACTAAAATCTCCTGAAACACTACTGGATTTCCTCACCACATACATCCCACAGGAGATGCAGCATACTGCCTGAACTGCCATCCCTGAAGCCATTACCAGCAAGAAAAAAAGAAAACAAAAAACTTCCCCACACTTATAATTAGGTTAGAGGAGGATGGAAGGGTGGGATCCTCTACCAGTGTAGAGGATCGGGTATCTCCTCTGCACCAATTTATAGGGCTAGGGGCCCGAGAGAAAAAAAAAAACTACTACTGAGGGGGAACCACCCAGGTAACTGACTTTTAAAGTTAAAATAAAAACCCTTCCCAGACTCCTTTGCTGCCCACTTCTAGTTTTCACTTTAAACTTGAAAAACTGCTGTTAAAGTAAAGGCCAAAAAAATACACACACTAGCTGACTAATTAAATAAATAAACAATTCAATTAATCCAATTAATCTCTTACCAGCACTGCTGCTTTTCAATCACCCCTCTCAGCTTGCTCCAGTGGATCTATGATATAGGAAGGATATCAGAGGTAGGTTCTTTACGCAGAGAGTGGTTGGGGTGTGGAATGGACTGCCTGCAGTGATAGTGGAGTCAGACACTTTAGGAACATTTAAGCGGTTATTGGATAGGCACATGGAGCACACCAGGATGATTGGGAGTGGGATAGCTTGATCTTGGTTTCAGATAAAGCTCGGCACAACATCGTGGGCCGAAGGGCCTGTTCTGTGCTGTACTGTTCTATGTTCTATGTTCTTAACGCTCCGAGTTAATGCTCCAAGTTAACGCTCTGAGTTCACACTCCGCATTACCGCTCCGCGTTACCGCTCCGAGTTAACGCTCCAAGTTAACGCTCAGAGTTAACACTCTGAGTTACCGCTCTGAGTTAACGCTCAGAGTTAACGCTCCAAGTTAACGCTCTGAGTTACCGCTCTGAGTTACCGCTCTGAGTTAACGCTCCGAGTTATCACTCCGAGTTACCGCTCCGAGTCACCACTCCGAGTTAACACTCCGAGTTACCGCTGCGAGTTAACGCTCTGAGTTAATGCTCCGAGTTACTGCTCCGAGTTACTGCTCCGAGTTACCGCTCAGAGTTATCGCTCCGAGTTAACGCTCCGAGTTAACGCTCCGAGTTACTGCTCCGAGTTAACGCTCCAAGTTACCACTCTGAGCTAACGCTCCGAGTTAACGCTCTGAGTTAATGCTCCGAGTTACCGCTCTGAGTTACCGCTCCGAGTTAACGCTCCGAGTTAACGTTCCGAGTTACCGCTCCGAGTTAACGCTCCGAGTTAACGCTCTGATTACCGCTCTGAGTAAATACTCCGAGTTAACGCTCCAAGTTAACGCTCTCAGTTAACGCTCTGAGTTACCGCTCTGAGTTACCGCTCCGAGTTAACACTCCGAGTTAACGTTCAAAGTTAACGATCTGAGTTACCGCTCCGAGTTACCGCTCTGAGTTATCGCTCCGAGTTAACGCTCCCAGTTAGCGCTCCGAGTTACCGCTCTGAGTTAACACTCCGAGTTAACGCTCTCAGTTAACGCTCCGAGTTAACACTCCGAGTTCACGTTCAAAGTTACCACTCTGAGTTAACACTTCGAGTTAATGCTCCGAGTTAACGCTCCGAGTTACCGCTCCTAGTTAACGCTCAGAGTTAACGCTCAGAGTTCACGCTCCGAGTTACTGCTCCGAGTTAACGCTCCGAGTTCACGCTCCGAGTTACTGCTCCGAGTTAACGCTCCGAGTTCACGCTCCGAGTTACTGCTCCGAGTTAACGCTCCGAGTTAACGCTCCGCGTTAACGCTCCGAGTTATCGCTCTGAGTTAACGCTCCGAGTTAACGCTCCGAGTTAACGCTCCGAGTTATCGCTCTGAGTTAACGCTCCGAGTTAACGCTCCGAGTTTAAGAAAGGGAATAGAAATGACCCTGGTAATTATAGACCGGTTAGTCTTACTTCGGTGGTTGGTAAATTGATGGAAAGGGTCCTTAGAGATGGGATTTACGACCATTTAGAAAGATGCGGATTAATCCGGGATAGTCAGCACGGATTCGTGAAGGGCAAGTCGTGCCTCACAAATTTGATAGAATTTTTTGAGGAGGTAACTAAGTGTGTTGATGAAGGTAGGGCAGTTGATGTCATATACATGGATTTTAGTAAGGCGTTTGATAAGGTCCCCCATGGTCGGCTTATGATGAAAGTGAGGAGGTGTGGGATAGAGGGAAAGTTGGCCGATTGGATAGGTAACTGGCTGTCTGACCGAAGACAGAGGGTGGTGGTCGATGGAAAATTTTCGGATTGGAGGCAGGTTGCTAGCGGTGTGCCGCAGGGATCAGTGCTTGGTCCTCTGCTCTTTGTGATTTTTATTAATGACTTAGAGGAGGGGGCTGAAGGGTGGATCAGTAAATTTGCTGATGACACCAAGATTGGTGGAGTAGTGGATGAGGTGGAGGGCTGTTGTAGGCTGCAAAGAGACATAGATAGGATGCAAAGCTGGGCTGAAAAATGGCAAATGGAGTTTAACCCTGATAAATGTGAGGTGATTCATTTTGGTAGGACTAATTTAAATGTGGATTACAGGGTCAAATGTAGGGTTCTGAAGACTGTGGAGGAACAGAGAGATCTTGGGGTCCATATCCACAGATCTCTAAAGGTTGCCAGTCAAGTGGATAGAGCTGTGAAGAAGGCCTATAGTGTGTTAGCTTTTATTAACAGGGGGTTGGAGTTTAAGAGCCGTGGGGTTATGCTGCAACTGTACAGGACCTTGGTGAGACCACATTTGGAATATTGTGTGCAGTTCTGGTCACCTCACTATAAGAAGGATGTGGAAGCGCTGGAAAGAGTGCAGAGGAGATTTACCAGGATGCTGCCTGGTTTGGAGGGTAGGTCATATGAGGAAAGGTTGAGGGAGCTAGGGCTGTTCTCTCTGGAGCGGAGGAGGCTGAGGGGAGACTTAATAGAGGTGTATAAAATGATGAAGGGGATAGATAGAGTGAACGTTCAAAGACTATTTCCTCGGGTGGATGGAGCTATTACAAGGGGGCATAACTATAGGGTTCGTGGTGGGAGATACAGGACGGATATCAGAGGTAGGTTCTTTACGCAGAGAGTGGTTGGGGTGTGGAATGGACTGCCTGCAGTGATAGTGGAGTCAGACACTTTAGGAACATTTAAGCGGTTATTGGATAGGCACATGGAGCACACCAGGATGATTGGGAGTGGGATAGCTTGATCTTGGTTTCAGATAAAGCTCGGCACAACATCATGGGCCGAAGGGCCTGTTCTGTGCTGTACTGTTCTATGTTCTATGTTCTTAACGCTCCGAGTTAATGCTCCAAGTTAACGCTCTGAGTTCACACTCCGCATTACCGCTCCGCGTTACCGCTCTGAGTTAACGCTCCAAGTTAACGCTCTGAGTTACCGCTCTGAGTTACCGCTCTGAGTTAACGCTCCGAGTTATCACTCCGAGTTACCGCTCCGAGTCACCACTCCGAGTTAACACTCCGAGTTACCGCTCCGAGTTAACGCTCTGAGTTAATGCTCCGAGTTACTGCTCCGAGTTACCGCTCCGAGTTAACGCTCAGAGTTATCGCTCCGAGTTAACGCTCCGAGTTAACGCTCCGAGTTACTGCTCCGAGTTAACGCTCCAAGTTACCACTCCGAGCTAACGCTCCGAGTTAACGCTCTGAGTTAATGCTCCGAGTTACCGCTCTGAGTTACCGCTCCGAGTTAACGCTCCGAGTTAACGTTCCGAGTTACCGCTCCGAGTTAACGCTCCGAGTTAACGCTCTGAGTTACCGCTCTGAGTAAATACTCCGAGTTAACGCTCCAAGTTCACGCTCTCAGTTAACGCTCTGAGTTACCGCTCTGAGTTACCGCTCCGAGTTAACACTCCGAGTTAACATTCAAAGTTAACGATCTGAGTTACCGCTCCGAGTTAACGCTCTGAGTTATCGCTCCGAGTTAACGCTCCCAGTTAGCGCTCCGAGTTACCGCTCTGAGTTAACACTCCGAGTTAACGCTCTCAGTTAACGCTCTGAGTTACCGCTCTGAGTTACCGCTCCGAGTTAACACTCCGAGTTAACGTTCAAAGTTAACGAGCTGAGTTACCGCTCCGAGTTACCGCTCTGAGTTATCGCTCCGAGTTAACGCTCCCAGTTAGCGCTCCGAGTTACCGCTCTGAGTTAACACTCCGAGTTAACGCTCTCAGTTAACGCTCCGAGTTAACACTCCGAGTTCACGTTCAAAGTTACCACTCTGAGTTAACACTTCGAGTTAATGCTCCGAGTTAACGCTCCGAGTTACCGCTCCTAGTTAACGCTCCGAGTTAACGCTCAGAGTTATCGCTCCGAGTTAACGCTCCGAGTTCACGCTCCGAGTTACTGCTCCGAGTTAACGCTCCGAGTTCACGCTCCGAGTTACTGCTCCGAGTTAACGCTCCGAGTTAACGCTCCGAGTTAACGCTCCGAGTTATCGCTCTGAGTTAACGCTCCGAGTTAACGCTCCGAGTTAACGCTCCGAGTTATCGCTCTGAGTTAACGCTCCGAGTTAACGCTCCGAGTTTAAGAAAGGGAATAGAAATGACCCTGGTAATTATAGACCGGTTAGTCTTACTTCGGTGGTTGGTAAATTGATGGAAAGGGTCCTTAGAGATGGGATTTACGACCATTTAGAAAGATGCGGATTAATCCGGGATAGTCAGCACGGATTCGTGAAGGGCAAGTCGTGCCTCACAAATTTGATAGAATTTTTTGAGGAGGTAACTAAGTGTGTTGATGAAGGTAGGGCAGTTGATGTCATATACATGGATTTTAGTAAGGCGTTTGATAAGGTCCCCCATGGTCGGCTTATGATGAAAGTGAGGAGGTGTGGGACAGAGGGAAAGTTGGCCGATTGGATAGGTAACTGGCTGTCTGATCGAAGACAGAGGGTGGTGGTCGATGGAAAATTTTCGGATTGGAGGCAGGTTGCTAGCGGTGTGCCGCAGGGATCAGTGCTTGGTCCTCTGCTCTTTGTGATTTTTATTAATGACTTAGAGGAGGGGGCTGAAGGGTGGATCAGTAAATTTGCTGATGACACCAAGATTGGTGGAGTAGTGGATGAGGTGGAGGGCTGTTGTAGGCTGCAAAGAGACATAGATAGGATGCAAAGCTGGGCTGAAAAATGGCAAATGGAGTTTAACCCTGATAAATGTGAGGTGATTCATTTTGGTAGGACTAATTTAAATGTGGATTACAGGGTCAAAGGTAGGGTTCTGAAGACTGTGGAGGAACAGAGAGATCTTGGGGTCCATATCCACAGATCTCTAAAGGTTGCCAGTCAAGTGGATAGAGCTGTGAAGAAGGCCTATAGTGTGTTAGCTTTTATTAACAGGGGGTTGGAGTTTAAGAGCCGTGGGGTTATGCTGCAACTGTACAGGACCTTGGTGAGACCACATTTGGAATATTGTGTGCAGTTCTGGTCACCTCACTATAAGAAGGATGTGGAAGCGCTGGAAAGAGTGCAGAGGAGATTTACCAGGATGCTGCCTGGTTTGGAGGGTAGGTCATATGAGGAAAGGTTGAGGGAGCTACGGCTGTTCTCTCTGGAGCGGAGGAGGCTGAGGGGAGACTTAATAGAGGTGTATAAAATGATGAAGGAGATAGATAGAGTGAACGTTCAAAGACTATTTCCTCGGGTGGATGGAGCTATTACAAGGGGGCATAACTATAGGGTTCGTGGTGGGAGATACAGGACGGATATCAGAGGTAGGTTCTTTACGCAGAGAGTGGTTGGGGTGTGGAATGGACTGCCTGCAGTGATAGTGGAGTCAGACACTTTAGGAACATTTAAGCGGTTATTGGATAGGCACATGGAGCGCACCAGGATGATAGGGAGTGGGATAGCTTGATCTTGGTTTCAGATAAAGCTCGGCACAACATCGTGGGCCGAAGGGCCTGTTCTGTGCTGTACTGTTCTATGTTCTATGTTATCGCTCTGAGTTAACGCTCCGAGTTCACGCTCCGAGTTAACGCTCCGAGTTAACGTTCCGAGTTACCGCTCTGAGTTAACGCTCCGAGTTACCGCTCCGAGTTAACGCTCGGAGTTACCGCTCTGAGTTAACGCTCCGAGTCAATGCTCGGAGTTACCGCTCCGAGTTAACGCTCCGAGTTAACGTTCCGAGTTACCGCTCCAGGTTACCGCTCCGGGTTAACGCTCTGAGTAAATACTCCAAGTTAACGCGCCGAGTTAACGCTCCGAGTTAACGTTCAAAGTTAACGATCTGAGTTACCGTTCCGAGTTACCGCTCTGAGTTAACGCTCCGAGTTACCGCTCTGAGTTAACGTTCAAAGTTACCGCTCTGAGTTATCGCTCCAAGTTAACGCTCCCAGTTAACGCTCCGAGTTACCGCACTGAGTTAACGCTCCGAGTTAACGCTCCGAGTTAACGTTCAAAGTTACCGCTCTGAGTTATCGCTCCGGGTTAACGCTCCCAGTTAACGCTCCGAGTTACCGCTCTGAGTTAACGCTCCGAGTTAACGCTCTCAGTTAACACTCCGAGTTCACGTTCAAAGTTACCACTCTGAATTAACACTTCGAGTTAACGCTCTGAGTTAATGCTCCGAGTTAATGCTCCGAGTTACCGCTCCGAGTTACCGCTCCGAGTTAATGCCCTGAGTTAATGCTCCGAGTTAACGCTCTCAGTTAACGCTCTCAGTTAACACTCCGAGTTCACGTTCAAAGTTACCACTCTGAATTAACACTTCGAGTTAACACTCTGAGTAAATGCTCCGATTTAACGCTCCAAGTTAACGCGCCGAGTAAACACTCCGAGTTAATGCTCCAAGTTAACACTCTGAGTTATCGCTCCGAGTTAACGCTCTGAGTTACCACTCCGGGTTAATGCTCTGAGTTAATGCTCCGAGTTACCGCTCCGAGTTAATGCTCTGAGTTAATGCTCCGAGTTAACGCTCAGAGTTAATGCCCCGAGTTACCGCTCTGAGTTAATGCTCCGAGTTACCACTCCGAGTTAACACTTCGAGTTAATGCTCCAAGTTAACACTCTGAGTTATCGCTCCGAGTTAACGCTCTGAGTTACCACTCCGGGTTAATGCTCTGAGTTAATGCTCCGAGTTACCGCTCCGAGTTAATGCTCTGAGTTAATGCTCCGAGTTAACGCTCAGAGTTAATGCCCCGAGTTACCGCTCTGAGTTAATGCTCCGAGTTACCACTCCGAGTTAACACTTCGAGTTAATGCTCCAAGTTAACGCTCCGAGTTACCGCTCTGAGTTAATGCCCCGAGTTACCACTCCGAGTTAACACTTCGAGTTAATGCTCCAAGTTAACGCTCTGAGTTACCGCTCCAAGTTAATGCCCCGAGTTACCGCTCCGAGTTACCGCTCCGGGTTACCGCTCCGAGTTAATGCTCTGAGTTACCGCTCCGAGTTAACACTCCGAGTTCACTCTCCGAGTTACCGCTCCAAGTTAACGATCCGAGTTGCCGCTCTGAGTTAATGCTCAGAGTTAACGCTCCAAGTTAACGCTCCGAGTTAACGCTCAGAGTTACCACTCCGAGTTAATGCTCCGAGTTAACGCTCCAAGTTAACGCTCCGAGTTAACGCTCCGAGTTAATGCTCCAAGTTAACGCTCCGAGTTAACGCTCCGAGTTAATGCTCCAAGTTAACGCTCCGAGTTACCACTCCGAGTTAATGCTCCGAGTTAATGCTCCAAGTTAACGCTCCGAGTTACCACTCCGAGTTAATGCTCCGAGTTAACGCTCTGAGTTACCGCCCCAAGTTAATGCTCCAAGTTCACGCTCCGAGTTACCGCTCTGAGTTTGCGATCCGAGTTCACGCTCCGAGTTAACGTTCCGAGTTACCGCTCCGAGTTAATGCCCTGAGTTAATGCTCCGAGTTAACGCTCTCAGTTAACGCTCTCAGTTAACACTCCGAGTTCACGTTCAAAGTTACCACTCTGAATTAACACTTCGAGTTAACACTCTGAGTAAATGCTCCGATTTAACGCTCCAAGTTAACGCGCCGAGTAAACACTCCGAGTTAATGCTCCAAGTTAACACTCTGAGTTATCGCTCCGAGTTAACGCTCTGAGTTACCACTCCGGGTTAATGCTCTGAGTTAATGCTCCGAGTTACCGCTCTGAGTTAATGCTCTGAGTTAATGCTCCGAGTTAACGCTCAGAGTTAATGCCCCGAGTTACCGCTCTGAGTTAATGCTCCGAGTTACCACTCCGAGTTAACACTTCGAGTTAATGCTCCAAGTTAACACTCTGAGTTATCGCTCCGAGTTAACGCTCTGAGTTACCACTCCGGGTTAATGCTCTGAGTTAATGCTCCGAGTTACCGCTCCGAGTTAATGCTCTGAGTTAATGCTCCGAGTTAACGCTCAGAGTTAATGCCCCGAGTTACCGCTCTGAGTTAATGCTCCGAGTTACCACTCCGAGTTAACACTTCGAGTTAATGCTCCAAGTTAACGCTCCGAGTTACCGCTCTGAGTTAATGCCCCGAGTTACCACTCCGAGTTAACACTTCGAGTTAATGCTCCAAGTTAACGCTCTGAGTTACCGCTCCAGGTTAATGCCCCGAGTTACCGCTCCGAGTTACCGCTCCGGGTTACCGCTCCGAGTTAATGCTCTGAGTTACCGCTCCGAGTTAACACTCCGAGTTCACTCTCCGAGTTACCGCTCCAAGTTAACGATCCGAGTTGCCGCTCTGAGTTAACGCTCAGAGTTAACGCTCCAAGTTAACGCTCCGAGTTAACGCTCAGAGTTACCACTCCGAGTTAATGCTCCGAGTTAACGCTCCAAGTTAACGCTCCGAGTTAACGCTCCGAGTTAATGCTCCAAGTTAACGCTCCGAGTTAACGCTCCGAGTTAATGCTCCAAGTTAACGCTCCGAGTTACCACTCCGAGTTAATGCTCCGAGTTAATGCTCCAAGTTAACGCTCCGAGTTACCACTCCGAGTTAATGCTCCGAGTTAACGCTCTGAGTTACCGCCCCAAGTTAATGCTCCAAGTTCACGCTCCGAGTTACCGCTCTGAGTTTGCGATCCGAGTTCACGCTCCGAGTTAACGTTCCGAGTTACCGCTCCGAGTTACCGCTCCGAGTTAACGCTCCGAGTTAACGCTCCGAGTTAATGCTCCGAGTTAACGCTCTGAGTTACCGCTCCGAGTTAACGCTCCGAGTTAATGCTCCGGGTTAACGCCCTGAGTTAACGCTCTGAGTTAACGCTCCGAGTTAACGCTCCGAGTTAATGCTCCGAGTTAACGCTCCGAGTTAACGCTCCGAGTTAACGCTCCGAGTTAACGCTCCGAGTTAATGCTCTGAGTTACCGCTCCGAGTTAACGCTCTGAGTTAATGCCTGAGTTAATGCTCCGAGTTAATGCTCCGAGTTACCGCTCCGAGTTAATGCTCTGAGTTAATGCTCTGAGTCACCGCTCCGAGTAAATGCTCCGAGTTAACGCTCCGAGTTAACGCTCCGAGTTAACGCTCCGAGTTAACGCTCCGAGTTAACGCTCCGAGTTAATGCTCTGAGTTACCGCTCCGAGTTAACGCTCTGAGTTAATGCCTGAGTTAATGCTCCGAGTTAATGCTCCGAGTTACCGCTCCGAGTTAACGCTCTGAGTTAATGCTCTGAGTCACCGCTCCGAGTAAATGCTCCGAGTTAACGCTCCGAGTTAACGCTCCGAGTTAACGCTCAGAGTAACCACTCCGAGTTACCGCTTCTAGTTACCGCACTGAGTTAACGCTCCGAGTTAACGCCCCGAGTCACCGCTCCGAGTTAACGCTCCAAGTTACCACTCCGAGCTAACGCTCCGAGTTAATGCTCTGAGTTACTGCTCCGAGTTAACGCTCCAAGTTACCACTCCGAGCTAACGCTCCGAGTTAATGCTCTGAGTTACTGCTCCGAGTTAATGCTCCAAGTTACCACTCCGAGCTAACGCTCCGAGTTAATGCTCTGAGTTACTGCTCCGAGTTAACGCTCCAAGTTACCACTCCGAGCTAACGCTCCGAGTTAACGCTCCGAGTTAACGCTCCGAGTTAACTTTCCGAGTTACCGCTCCGAGTTAACGCTCCGAGTTAATGCTCCGAGTTAACGCTCCGAGTTAACTTAGGGGTAAGTTTTCCACACAGAGGGTGGTGGGCGAGTGGAATCGGCTGCTGTCAGTGGTGGTGGAAGCAAACTCAATAGGGTCTTTTAAGAGACTCCTGGATGAGTACATGGGTCTTAATAGGATGGAGGGTTATAGGTAGGCCTAGAAGTTAGGGATATGTTCGGCACAACTTGTGGGGCCGAAGGGCCTGTTTTGTGCTGTAGTCCTTCTATGTTTCTATGTTACCGCTCTTAAATAGCGCTCCGAGTTGATGCCCCAAGTTAACGCTCCGAGTTAACGCTCCGAGTTACCGCTCCGAGTTAACGCTCCGAGTTAACGCTCCGAGTTAACGCTCCGAGTTACCGCTCCGAGTTAACTCTCCGAGTTAACACTCCGAGTAAACGCTCCGAGTTACCACTCCGAGTTAACGCTCTGAGTTAACGCTCCGAGTTAACGCTCCGAGTTAACGCTCCGAGTTAACGCTCCGAGTTACCGCTCCGAGTTAACGCTCCGAGTTAACACTCCGAGTAAACGCTCCGAGTTACCACTCCGAGTTAACGCTCTGAGTTAACGCTCCGAGTTAACAGTCTGAGTTAACGCTCCGAGTTAACGCACCGAGTTACCGTTCCGAATTCTTGCTCCGAGTTAACACTCATTGTTACCGCTCCGTGTTAACGTTCCGACTTAACGCTGCGAGTTACCGCTGATCAGATGTGATAATCCTCAACTCCACTTTCCCGCCTTATCCCCATAACCCTGGACTTCCTGACTGATTAAAAATCTATCCATCTCAGCCTTAAACATACTTAACGATCCTCTGCAGCCCTCTGCGGGAAAGAATTCCACAGATTCACTCCCCTCTGAGAGAAGAAATCCCTCCTCATCTCTGTCTGAAATGGGCGACCCCCTTTCTCTGAGATGATGCCCTCTGGTCCCAGCCTTTCCCACAAGGGGAAACAACCTCTCAGCATCGACCCTGTTACGCCCCCCGAGAATCCTGTAAGAACATAAGAACTAGGAGCAGGAGTCGGCCATCTGGCCCCTCGAGCCTGCCCCGCCATTCAATAAGATCATGGCTGATCTTTTTGTGAACTCAGCTCCACTTACCCGCCCGCTCACCATAACCCTTAATTCCTTTCCTGTTTAAAAATGTATCTATCCTTGCCTTAAAAACATTCAATGAGGTAGCCTCAACTGCTTCACTGGGCAGGGAATTCCACAGATTCACAACCCTTTGTGTGAAGAAGTTCCTCCTCAACTCATGACACGAAGATGGCTGGAATTGCGGATAGCGAAGAGCATTGTCAGGCAATACAGCAGGATATAGATAGGCTGGAAAATTGGGCGGAGAGGTGGCAGATGGAGTTTAATCCGGATAAATGCGAAGTGATGCATTTTGGAAGAAATAATGTAGGGAGGAGTTATACAATAAATGGCAGAGTCATCAGGAGTATAGAAACACAGAGGGACCAAGGTGTGCAAGTCCACAAATCCTTGAAGGTGGCAACACAGGTGGAGAAGGTGGTGAAGAAGGCATATGGTATGCTTGCCTTTATAGGATGGGGTATAGAGTATAAAAGCTGGAGTCTGATGATGCAGCTGTATAGAACGCTGGTTAGGCCGCATTTGGAGTACTGCGTCCAGTTCTGGTCGCCGCACTACCAGAAGGACGTGGAGGCATTGGAGAGAGTGCAGAGAAGGTTTACCAGGATGTTGCCTGGTATGGAGGGTCTTAGCTATGAGGAGAGATTGGGTAGACTGGGGTTGTTCTCCTTGGAAAGACGGAGAATGAGGGGAGATCTAATAGAGGTATACAAGATTATGAAGGGTATAGATAGGGTGAACAGTGGGAAGCTTTTTCCCAGGTCGGAGGTGACGATCACGAGGGGTCACGGGCTCAAGCTGAGAGGGGCGAAGTATAACTCAGACATCAGAGGGACGTTTTTTACACAGAGGGTGGTGGGGGCCTGGAATGCGCTGCCAAGTAGGGTGGTGGAGGCAGGCACGCTGACATCGTTTAAGACTTACCTGGATAGTCACATGAGCAGCCTGGGAATGGAGGGATACAAACGATTGGTCTAGTTGGACCAAGGAGCGGCACAGGCTTGGAGGGCCGAAGGGCCTGTTTCCTGTGCTGTACTGTTCTTTGTTCTTTGTTCAACTCAATCCGAAATCTGCTTCCCCTTATTTTGAGGCTGTGCCCCCTATTTCTAGTTTCACCCGCCAGTGGAAACAACTTCCCTGCTTCTATCTTATCTATTCCCTTCATAATTTTATATGTTTCTATAAGATCTCCCCTCATTCTTCTGAATTCCAAAGAGTACAGCCCCAGTCTACTCAGTCTCTCCTCATAAGACAACCCTCTCAACGCCGGAATCAACCTAGCGAATCTCCTCTGCACCCCCTCCAGTGCCAGTATATCCTTTCTCAAGTAAGGAGACCAAAACTGTACACAGTACTCCAGGTGTGGCCTCACCAGCACCTTATACAGCTGCAACATAACCTCGCTGTTTTTAAACTCCATCCCTCTAGCAATGAAGGACAAAATTCCATTTGCCTTCTTAATTACCTGCTGCACCTGCAAACCAACTCCTTGAGATTCCTGCACAAGGACACCCAGGTCCCTCTGCACAGCAGCATGCTGCAATTTTTTACCATTTCAATAATAGTCCATTTTGCTGTTATTCCTACCAAAATGGATGACCTGACATTTATCAACATTGTACTCCATCTGCCAGACCCTCACCCACTCACTTAGACTATCTATATCCCTTTGCAGACTTTCAGCATCCTCTGCACACTTTGCTCTGCCACTCATCTTCGTGTCATCTGCGAATTTTGACACACTACACTTGGTCCCCAACTCCAAATCATCGATGTAAATCGTAAGCAATTGCGGTCCCAACACTGATCCCTGAGGCACAGCACTAGTCACTGATCACCAACCAGAAAAACACCCATTTACCCCACTCTTTGCTTTCTGTTAGTTAACCAATCCTCTATCCATGCTAATACATTACCCGTAACACTGTGCACCTTTATCTTATGTAGCAGCCTTTGGTGCGGCACCTTGTCAAATGCCTTCTGGAAATCCAGATACACCACATCCACAGGTTCCCCATTGTCCACTGCGCATGTAATGTTCTCAAAGAATTCCACCAAATTAGTCAAACATGACCTGCCCTTCATAAACCCATGCTACGTCTTACCAATGGGACAATTTATATCCAGATGTCTCGCTATTTCTTCCTTGATGATAGATTCAAGCATTTTCCCTACTGCAGAAGTTAAGCTAACCAGCCTATAAGAACATAAGAACATAAGAAATAGGAGCAGGAGTAGGGCATCTAGCCCCTCGAGCCTACCCCGCTATTCAATAAGGTCATGGCTGATCTGAAGTGGATCAGTTCCACTTACCCACCTGATCCCCATAACCCTTAATTCCCTTACCGATCAGGAATCCATCTATCCATGATTTAA
This sequence comes from Mustelus asterias, assembly GCF_964213995.1. Classification (NCBI taxonomy): domain Eukaryota; kingdom Metazoa; phylum Chordata; class Chondrichthyes; order Carcharhiniformes; family Triakidae; genus Mustelus; species Mustelus asterias. The sequence continues at coordinate 140,918 of NC_135807.1, read as the reverse complement.
ACATATTCAACGTGGTAGCCTCCACCACTTCAGTGAGCAGAGAATTCCAGAGATTCACCATCCTCTGAAAGAAGAAGTTCCTCCTCAACTCTGTCCTAAACTGACCCCCCTTTATTTTGAGGCTGTGCCCTCTAGTTCTAGCTTCCTTTCTAAGTGGAAAGAATCTCTCCACCTCTACCCTATCCAGCCCCTTCATTATCTTATAGGTCTCTATAAGATCCCCCCTCAGCCTTCTAAATTCCAACGAGTACAAACCCAATCTGCTCAGTCTCTCCTCATAATCAACACCCCTCATCTCCGGTATCAACCTGGTGAACCTTCTCTGCACTCCCTCCAAGGCCAATATATCCTTCCGCAAATAAGGGGACCAATACTGCACACAGTATTCCAGCTGCGGCCTCACCAATGCCCTGTACAGATGCAGCAAGACATCTCTGCTTTTATATTCTATCCCCCTTGCGATATAGGCCAACATCCCATTTGCCTTCTTGATCACCTGTTGCACCTGCAGACTGGGTTTTTGCGTCTCATGCACAAGGACCCCCAGGTCCCTCTGCACAGCAGTATGTTGTAATTTCTTTCCATTTGGATAATAATCCAATTTGCTATTATTTCTTCCAAAGTGAATAACCTCGCATTTCTCAACGTTATACTCCATCTGCCAGATCCTCGCCCACTCACTCAGCCTGTCCAAATCTCTCTGCAGACCTTCTACGCCCTCCACACGATTCACTTTTCCACTTATCTTTGTGTCGTCTGCAAACTTTGTTACCCTACACTCAGTCCCCTCCTCCAGATCATCTATATAAATGGTAAATAGTTGAGGCCCCAGTACCGATCCCTATAGTTACCTGTCTTTTGTCTACCTCCTTTTTTAAATAGTGGCGTCACATTTGTACGTCTCAATGCATTCGCCTGTCATTCTCCTAAACTCCAATGTGTTCACAAAGATGATCTCATAATGCTTCTGGAGAATGGGAATCTGATCTTGAGCACAGTGAGGCATCTTACCATCTTTCTTATAGAGCCGGAGTTGCACCTTTCTCTCCTCAGAGCCTCGTAGAGCCTGTGCTATCTGAGAGACGGCCGATCTCTTGGTGTGTGGTCCGTGCAGGAAGTCACAGGTTCCAGCTTTCTGCATCACCTCGGCTCGTGAGTAGCCAGACATTTCACAGAAAGCGTCATTACAGAAAATAATCGCACAGTTCCCCACGCGAGCATTGCCAATGATGAATTTCCGATCTAGAGAGAGAGACGACACGAACCCATCAAACCCAGGAGAAAACAACCGAGGCAATCAAAAAACCATTCAAACCAGAGAGTCTGACTGTACCCCAATAAACCCCACCTACCGACTGTACCCAAATACCCCCCACCCACCGACTGTACCCCAATACCCCCCACCCACCGACTGTACCCCAATACCCCCACCCACCGACTGTATCCAATATCCCCACCCACCGACTGTACCCCAATACCCCCCACCCACCGACTGTATCCAATATCCCCACCCACCGACTGTACCCCAATACCCCCACCCACCGACTGTATCCAATATCCCCACCCACCGACTGTACCCCAATACCCCCACCCACCGACTGTATCCAATATCCCCACCCACCGACTGTATCCAATATCCCCACCCACCGACTGTACCCCAATACCCCCACCCACCGACTGTATCCAATATCCCCACCCACCGACTGTACCCCAATACCCCCACCCACCGACTGTATCCAATATCCCCACCTACCGACTGTACCCCAAAACCCCCCACCTACCGACTGTATCCAATATCCCCACCCACCGACTGTATCCAATATCCCCACCCACCGACTGTATCCAATATCCCCACCCACCGACTGTATCCAATATCCCCACCCACCGACTGTATCCAATATCCCCACCCACCGACGGTACCCCAATATCCCCACCCACCGACTATATCCCAATACCCCCCACCCACCGACTGTATCCAATACCCCCACCCACCGACTATATCCCAAAACCCCCACCCACCGACTGTACCCCAATATCCCCACCCACCGACTATATCCCAATACCCTCACCCAACGACTGTACCCCAATATCCCCACCCACCGACTGTACCCCAATACCCCCCACCCACCGACTGTATCCAATATCCCCACCCACTGACTGTATCCAATATCCCCACCCACCGACTGTACCCCAATACCCTCACCCAACGACTGTACCCCAATATCCCCACCCACCGACTGTACCCCAATACCCCCACCTACCGACTGTATCCAATATCCCCACCCACTGACTGTATCCAATATCCCCACCCACCGACTGTACCCCAATATCCCCACCTACCGACTGTACCCCAATACCCCCACCCACCGACTGTACCCCAATACCCCCACCTACCGACTGTACCCCAATACCCCCCACCCACCGACTGTACCCCAATACCCCCACCCACCGACTGTACCCCAATACCCCCACCTACCGACTGTACCCCAATACCCCCCACCCACTGACTGTATCCAATATCCCCACCCACCGACTGTACCCCAATATCCCCACCTACCGACTGTACCCCAATACCCCCACCCACCGACTGTACCCCAATACCCCCACCTACCGACTGTACCCCAATACCCCCCACCCACCGACTGTACCCCAATACCCCCACCCACCGACTGTACCCCAATACCCCCCACCCACCGACTGTACCCCAATACCCCCACCCACCGACTGTACCCCAATACCCCCACCCACCGACTGTACCCCAATACCCCCACCCACCGACTGTACCCCAATACCCCCACCTACCGACTGTACCCCAATACCCCCCACCCACCGACTGTACCCCAATACCCCCACCTACCGACTGTACCCCAATACCCCCACCCACCGACTGTACCCCAATACCCCCACCTACCAACTGTACCCCAATACCCCCCACCCACCGACTGTACCCCAATACCCCCACCCACCGACTGTACCCCAATACCCCGCACCCACCGACTGTACCCCAATACCCCCACCCACCGACTGTACCCCAATACCCCCACCTACCGACTGTACCCCAATACCCCCACCCACCGACTGTACCCCAATACCCCCACCTACCGACTGTACCCCAATACCCCCACCCACCGACTGTACCCCAATACCCCCACCCACCGACTGTACCCCAATATCCCCACCTACCGACTGTACCCCAATACCCCCACCCACCGACTGTACCCCAATATCCCCACCTACAGACTGTACCCCAATATCCCCACCTACCGACTGTACCCCAATATCCCCACCCACCGACTGTACCCCAATACCCCCACCCACCGACTGTACCCCAATACCCCCACCCACCGACTGTACCCCAATACCCTCGCCCACCGACTGTACCCCAATACCCCCACCCACCGACTGTACCCCAATACCCCCCACCCACCGGCTGTACCCCAATACCCCCACCCACCGACTGTACCCCAATACCCCCACCTACCGACTGTACCCCAATGCCCCCCACCCACCGACTGTACCCCAATACACCCACCCACCGACTGTACCCCAATACCCCCCACCCACCGACTGTACCCCAATACCCCCACCCACCGACTGTACCCCAATACCCCAACCTACCGACTGTACCCCAATACCCCCACCCACCGACTGTACCCCAATACCCCCACCTACCGACTGTACCCCAATACCCCCCACCCACCGACTGTACCCCAATACCCCCACCCACCGACTGTACCCCAATATCCCCACCTACCGACTGTACCCCAATACCCCCACCCACCGACTGTACCCCAATATCCCCACCGAACGACTGTACCCCAATATCCCCACCCACCGACTGTACCCCAATACCCCCACCCACCGACTGTACCCCAATACCCCCACCCACCGACTGTACCCCACTATCCCCACCTACCAACTGTACGCCAATACCCCCACCCACTGACTGTACCCCAATACCCCCACCTACCGACTGTACCCCAATACCCCCCACCCACCGACTGTACCCCAATACCCCACCCACCGACTGTACGCCACTACCCCCACCCACCGACTATACCCCAATATCCCCACCTACCGACTGTCCCCCAATACCCCCACCTACCGACTGTACCCCAATACCCCCACCCACTGACTATACCCCAATACACCCACCCACCTGACTGTACCCCAATACTCCAACCCACCGACTGTACCCCAATACCCCCCACCTGACTGTACCCCAATACCCCCCACCTGACTGTACCCCAAGACCCCCCACCCACCGACTGTACCCCAATACTCCAACCCACCGACAGTACCCCAATACCCCCCACCTGACTCTACCCCAATACCCCCCACCTAACTGTACCCCAAGACCCCCCACCCACCGACTGTACCCCAATACTCCCACCCACTGACTGTACCCCAATACCCCCACCCACCAACTGTACCCCAATACCCCCCACCTGGCTGTACCCCAATACCCCCACCCACCGACTGTACTCCAATACCCCCACCTGACTGTACCCCAATACCACCCACCCACCGACTGTACCCCAACACCCCCCACCTGACTGTACCCCAATACCCCCACCCACCGACTGTACCCCAACACCCTCCACCTGACTGTACCCCAATTCCCCCCACCCACCGACTGTACCCCAATACACCCACCCACCTGACTGTACCCCAATACCCGCCACCCGACTGTACCCCAGTACCTCCCACCCACCGACTGTATCCCTGTATCCCTCACCCTCCAGCTGTACCCCAATACCCCCCACCCACCGACTGTACCCTAACATGCCCACCCACCGACTGTTCTCCAACACCCCCACCTGACTGTACCCCAATATCCCCCACCCACCGACTGTACCCCAATACATCCCACCCTCCGAGTGTACCCCAATACCCCACACACACCGACGGTACCCCAATACCCGCCACCCGACTGTACCCCAATACCCGCCACCCGACTGTACCCCAATACCCGCCACCCGACTGTACCCCAATACCCGCCACCCGACTGTACCCCAGTACCTCCCACCCACCGACTGTATCCCTGTATCCCTCACCCTCCAGCTGGACCCCAATACCCCCCACCCACCGACTGTACCCTAACATGCCCACCCACCGACTGTACCCCAACACCCCCCACCTGCCTGTACCCCAATACCCCCCACCCACCGACTGTACCCCAATACATCCCACCCACCGAGTGTACCCCAATACCCCCCACACACCGACTGTACCCCAATACCCGCCACCCGACTGTACCCCAATACCCACCACCCGACTGTACCCCAGTACCTCCCATCCACCGACTGTACCCCAGTATCCCCCACCCTCCGGCTGTACCCCAATACCCCCCACCCACCGACTGTACCCCAATATGCCCACCCACCGACTGTACCCCAATACCCCCCACCCACCGATTGTACCCCAATACCCCCACCTGACTACCCCAATATCCCCACCCACCGACTGTAGCCCAATACCCACCCACCCACTGACTGTACCCCAAATCCCCCACTTGACTGTACCCCAATACCCCCAACCACCAACTGTACCCCAAAACTTTTGGGAGGCAAGGGATGAGATTGCGGAGCCTTTGGCTTTGATCTTTGGGTCCTCACTGTCCACGGGGATAGCACAGTAAGAAGTCTCACAACACCAGGTTAAAGTCCAACAGGTTTATTTGGTAGCAAATACCATAAACCTGTTGGACTTTAACCTGGTGTTGTGAGACTTCTTACTGTGCTTACCCCAGTCCAACGCCGGCATCTCCACATCACGGGGATAGTGCCAGAGGACTGGAGAGTGGCGAATGTTGTTCCTCTGTTTAAGAAAGGGAATAGAAATGACCCTGGTAATTATAGGCCGGTTAGTCTTACTTCGGTGGTTGGTAAATTGATGGAAAAGGTCCTTCGGGATGGGATTTACGACCATTTAGAAAGATGCGGATTAATCCGGGATAGTCAGCACGGATTCGTGAAGGGCAAGTCCTCGTCAGATCCCACTTGGAGTACTGTGCTCAGTTCTGGTCGCCTCATTACAGGAAGGATGTGGAAAAGATTGAAAGGGTGCAGAGGAGATTTACAAGGATGTTGCCTGGATTGAGTGGCATGCCTTATGAGGATAGGCTGAGGGAGCTCGATCTTTTCTCCTTGGAGAGACGTAGGATGAGAGGAGACCTAATAGAGGTATATAAGATGTTGAGAGGCATAGATCGGGTGGATTCTCAGAGGCTTTTTCCCAGGGTGGAAATGGCTGCTACGAGAGGACACAGGTTTAAGGTGCTGGGGGGTAGGTACAGGGGAGATGTTGGGGCGAATTTTTTCACACAGAGGGTGGTGGGTGAGTGGAATCGGCTGCCGTCAGTGGTGGTGGAGGCAAACTCAATAGGGTCTTTTAAGAGACTCCTGGATGAGTACATGGGACTTAATAGGATGGAGGGTTATAGGTCGGCCTAAAAGGTAGGATATGTTCGGCACAACTTGTGGGGCCGAAGGGCCTGTTTTGTGCTGTAGTTTGTCTATGTTTCTATGTTTCACCCACCGGCTGTATCCCAATATCCTTCACCCGACTGTACCCCAATAATCCCCACCCACCGACTGTACCCCAATACTCTTCACCCGACTGTCCCCCAATAACACCACCCACCTGATGGGATATTCCCCAGAATACTGAGAGAGGCAAGGGAGGAAACTGCTGGGGCCTTGAGAGAAATTTTTGTATCCTCACTGGTTACAAAGGAGGTAAGAAGTCTCACAACACCAGGTTAAATTACAACAGGTTTATTTGGTCACAAAAGCCACTAGCTTTCGGAGCGCTGCCCCTTCATCAGGTGAGTGGGAGTTCTGTTCACAGTTAAGGATCCTCTTGGAAGAAGCGATCACAGTATGATTGAATTTAAAATAGAGATGGAGCGTGAGAAGGTAAAATCCAATACCAGTGTCTTGTGCTTAAACAAAGGAGACTATCAAGGGATGAGGGAGGAGTTGGCGAAGGTAGACTGGGAGCAAAACTTGATGATGGGAGAATTGAGGAACAGTGGAGGACTTTCAAAGCGCTCTTTCACAGTGCTCAGCAAAAGTATATACCAGTGATAAGGAAGGACTGTCGAAAAAGAGATAATCAGCCATGGATATCTAAGGAAATAAAGGAGGGTATCAAATTGAAAAAAAATGCACACAAAGTGGCAAAGATTAGTGGGAACCTAGAGGATTGGGAAATCTTTAAAGGTCAGCAGAAAGCCACGAAAAAAGCTATAAAGAAAAGTAAGATGGATTATGAGAGTAAACTGGCTCAGAATATAAAAACAGAGAGCAAATGTTTCTACAAATATATAAAACAAAAAAGAGTGGCTAAAGTAAATATTGGTCCTTTAGAGGATGAGAAGGGGGATGTAATAACTGGAAATGAGAAAATGGCTGAGGCATTGAACAGGTATTTAGTGTCGGTCTTCACAGTGGAAGACACAAATAACATGCTAAAAATTGATGACAGGAAGTCTATGGCAGGTGAGAACCTAGAAACTATCATTATCATGAAAGAGGTAGTGTTGGGCAAGTTAATGGGGCTAAAGGTAGACAAGTCTCCTGGTCCTGATGGAATGCATCCCAGGGTTCTAAAAGAGATGGCGGGAGAAACAGCAAATGCACTAGTGGTAATTTACCAAAATTCACTGGACTCTGGGGTGGTTCCCGCAGATTGGAAAACAGCAAATGTGACGCCACTGTTTAAAAAAGGAGGGAGACAAAAGGCGGGTAACTATAGGCCGGTTAGCTTAACTTCTGTAGTAGGGAAAATGCTTGAATCCATCATCAAGGAAAAATAGCGAGACATCTGGATATAAATTGTCCCATTGGGAAGATGCAGCATGGGTTCATGAAGGGCAGGTCATGTTTGACTAATTTGGTGGAATTCTTTGAGAACATTACATGTGCAGTGGACAATGGGGAACCTGTGGATGTGGTGTATCTGGATTTCCAGAAGGCATTTGACAAGGTGCCGCACCAAAGACTGCTGCATAAGATAAAGGTGCACGGTGTTACGGGTAATGTATTAGCATGGATAGAGGATTGGTTAACTAACAGAAAGCAAAGAGTGGGGGTAAATGGGTGTTTTTCTGGTTGGCGATCAGTGACTAGTGGTGTGCCTCAGGGATCAGTGTTGGGACCGCAATTATTTATGATTTACATCGATGATTTGTAGTGTGTCAAAATTCGCAGATGACACTAGGATGGGTGGCAGAGCAAAGTGTGCAGAGGACACTGAAAGTCTGCAAAGGGATATAGATAGTGTAAGTGAGTGGGCGAGGGTCTGGCAGATGGAGAACAATGTTGGTAAATGTGAGGTCATCCATTTTGGTAGGAACAACAGCAAAATGGACTATTATTTAAATGGTAAAAAATTGCAGCATGCTGCTGTGCA
>NC_135807.1:52500-130000 GCF_964213995.1 Mustelus asterias | reverse complement strand
CCTCTCTGCCCCCCTCTCCGTCCCCCTCTCTGCCCCCCTCTCCGTCCCCCTCTCTGCCCCCCTCTCCGTCCCCCTCTCTGCCCCCCTCTCCGTCCCCCTCTCCATCCCCCTCTCCGCCCCCCTCTCTGCCCCCCTCTCCGCTCCCCTCTCTGCCCCCCTCTCTGCCCCCCTCTCTGCCCCCCTCTCTGTCTCCTACAGTAAGTACTGATTTACAGATATGAACACAAACACTCACTGCGACCTTCCAGTTTTCTGATGATGGTGTCAAGGAATGTATTCTGGGGAGCGACGTGCCCTCGGCGAATCGGCATTCTGATCAGGAATCCCAGTGCCGCTTTCCGCAAGAACAACTTCCCCAACTCTCCACAATTCAGACAAGCAATCCCAGGGATAACTCTGAGTGGGAGGGAATTCCGAGAGTGGGTGAAGCCTCGGTGAGAGCAGGGGTCACTGCCGAGTCCCGGGAGAGTCTGAGCAGAGCCGCTGATTGTCTGTGGGGGCCTCTGGAACGAGAAAGCGGTGAGCATTGCTGAGGCTCCGCCACAGCACCAGTGATCCTCCCCGTCTGCAGCGCTGCTCTCCTCACAGTGTCAGCCTCTGTAAAATCTGAATGATAAAATATCTGTGAACTCACACACACAACGCCCAGAGACAAAACAAACTCCTCACTGAAAGGGTCTGCTCCATGTCAGAATCATTCACAGTCTGCCCGATGGAAACCGCATTCTTCACCAACACCCAAACTGTAAACCTTCACTTACATTTTAAACAGAAACTCAGGCTGCAGAAACATTCCCCTCTCCCCCACACACTGACTCTCACTGGGGTACGGGTTCCACACACACTGACTCTCACTGGGGTACGGGTCCCACACACACTGACTCTCACTGGGGTACGGGTTCCACACACACTGACCCTCACTGGGGTACGGGTCCCACACACACTGACTCTCACTGGGGTACGGGTTCCACACACACTGACCCTCACTGGGGTACGGGTCCCACACACACTGACTCTCACTGGGGTACGGGTCCCACACACACTGACTCTCACTGGGGTACGGGTCCCACACACACTGACTCTCACTGGGGTACGGGTTCCACACACACTGACTCTCACTGGGGTACGGGTCCCACACACACTGACTCTCACTGGGGTACGGGTTCCACACACACTGACTCTCACTGGGGTACGGGTCCCACACACACTGACTCTCACTGGGGTACGGGTTCCACACACACTGACTCTCACTGGGGTACGGGTCCCACACACACTGACTCTCACTGGGGTACGGGTCCCACACACACTGACTCTCACTGGGGTACGGGTCCCACACACACTGACTCTCACTGGGGTACGGGTCCCACACACACTGACTCTCACTGGGGTACGGGTCCCACACACACTGACTCTCACTGGGGTACGGGTCCCACACACACTGACTCTCACTGGGGTACGGGTCCCACACACACTGACTCTCACTGGGGTACGAGTCCCACACACACTGACTCTCACTGGGGTACGGGTCCCACACACACTGACTCTCACTGGGGTACGGGTTCCACACACACTGACTCTCACTGGGGTACGGGACCCACACACACTGACTCTCACTGGGGTACGGGTCCCACACACACTGACTCTCACTGGGGTACGGGACCCACACACACTGACTCTCACTGGGGTACGGGTCCCACACACACTGACTCTCACTGGGGTACGGGTTCCACACACACTGACTCTCACTGGGGTACGGGTTCCACACACACTGACTCTCACTGGGGTACGGGTTCCACACACACTGACTCTCACTGGGGTACGGGTTCCACACACACTGACTCTCACTGGGGTACGGGTTCCACACACTGGCTCTCACTGGGGTACGGGTTCCACACACACTGACTCTCACTGGGGTACGGGTCCCACACACACTGACTCTCACTGGGGTACGGGTTCCACACACACTGACTCTCACTGGGGTACGGGTCCCACACACACTGACTCTCACTGGGGTACGGGTTCCACACACACTGACTCTCACTGGGGTACGGGTTCCACACACACTGACCCTCACTGGGGTACGGGTCCCACACACACTGACTCTCACTGGGGTACGGGTCCCACACACACTGACTCTCACTGGGGTACGGGTTCCACACACACTGAAACTCACTGGGGTATGGGTCCCACACACACTGACTCTCACTGGGGTACGGGTCCCACACACACTGACTCTCACTGGGGTACGGGTCCCACACACACTGACTCTCACTGGGGTACGGGTCCCACACACACTGACTCTCACTGGGGTACGGGTCCCACACACACTGACTCTCACTGGGGTACGGGTTCCACACACACTGTCGCTCACTGGGGTACGGGTCCCACACACACTGACTCTCACTGGGGTACGGGTCCCACACACACTGACTCTCACTGGGGTACGGGTCCCACACACACTGACTCTCACTGGGGTACGGGTCCCACACACACTGACTCTCACTGGGGTACGGGTTCCACACACACTGACTCTCACTGGGGTACGGGTCCCACACACACTGACTCTCACTGGGGTACGGGACCCACACACACTGACTCTCACTGGGGTACGGGTCCCACACACACTGACTCTCACTGGGGTACGGGTTCCACACACACTGACTCTCACTGGGGTACGGGTTCCACACACACTGACTCTCACTGGGGTACGGGTCCCACACACACTGACTCTCACTGGGGTATGGGTCCCACACACACTGACTCTCACTGGGGTACGGGTCCCACACACACCGACTCTCACTGGGGTACGGGTCCCACACACACTGACTCTCACTGGGGTACGGGTCCCACACACACCGACTCTCACTGGGGTACGGGTCCCACACACACTGACTCTCACTGGGGTACGGGTTCCACACACACTGACTCTCACTGGGGTACGGGTCCCACACGCTGACTCTCACTGGGGTACGGGTCCCACACACACTGACTCTCACTGGGGTACGGGTCCCACACACTGACTCTCACTGGGGTACGGGTCCCACACACACTGACTCTCACTGGGGTACGGGTCCCACACACACTGACTCTCACTGGGGTACGGGTTCCACACACACTGACTCTCACTGGGGTACGGGTTCCACACACTGGCTCTCACTGGGGTACGGGTCCCACACACACTGGCTCTCACTGGGGTACGGGTCCCACACACACTGACTCTCACTGGGGTATGAGTCCCACACACACTGGCTCTCACTGGGGTACGGGTCCCACACACACTGGCTCTCACTGGGGTACGGGTCCCACACACACTGACTCTCACTGGGGTACGGGTCCCACACACACTGGCTCTCACTGGGGTACGGGTCCCACACACACTGACTCTCACTGGGGTACGGGTTCCACACACACTGACTCTCACTGGGGTACGGGTTCCACACACTGGCTCTCACTGGGGTACGGGTTCCACACACACTGGCTTTCACTGGGGTACGGGTTCCACACACACTGACTCTCACTGGGGTACGGGTTCCACACACACTGACTCTCACTGGGGTACGGGTTCCACACACACTGACTCTCACTGGGGTACGGGTTCCACACACTGGCTCTCACTGGGGTACGGGTTCCACACACACTGGCTCTCACTGGGGTACGGGTCCCACACACACTGACTCTCACTGGGGTATGAGTCCCACACACACTGACTCTCACTGGGGGACGGGTTCCACACACTGACTCTCACTGGGGTACGGGTTCCACACACACTGACTCTCACTGGGGTACGGGTCCCACACACACTGACTCTCACTGGGGTACGGGTTCCACACACACTGACTCTCACTGGGGTATGGGTTCCACACACACTGACTCTCACTGGGGTACGGGTTCCACACACACTGACTCTCACTGGGGTACGGGTCCCACACACACTGACTCTCACTGGGGTACGGGTTCCACACACACTGACTCTCACTGGGGTACGGGTCCCACACACACTGACTCTCACTGGGGGACGGGTTCCACACACACTGACTCTCACTGGGGTACGGGTTCCACACACACTGACTCTCACTGGGGTACAGGTTCCACACACACTGACCCTCACTGGGGTACGGGTCCCACACACACTGACTCTCACTGGGGGACGGGTTCCACACACACTGACTCTCACTGGGGTACGGGTTCCACACACACTGACTCTCACTGGGGTACAGGTTCCACACACACTGACCCTCACTGGGGTACGGGTCCCACACACACTGACTCTCACTGGGGGACGGGTTCCACACACACTGACTCTCACTGGGGTACGGGTTCCACACACACTGACTCTCACTGGGGTACGGGTTCCACACACACTGACTCTCACTGGGGTACGGTTCCCACACACACTGACTCTCACTGGGGTACGGGTTCCACACACTGACTCTCACTGGGGTACGGGTTCCACACACACTGACTCTCACTGGGGTACGGGTCCCACACACACTGACTCTCACTGGGGTACGGGTTCCACACACTGACTCTCACTGGGGTACGGGTTCCACACACACTGGCTCTCACTGGGGTACGGTTCCCACACACACTGACTCTCACTGGGGTACGGGTCCCACACACACTGACTCTCACTGGGGTACGGGTCTCACACACACTGACTCTCACTGGGGTACGGGTTCCACACATAGTGAGTCTCACTGGGGCACGGGTCCCACACACACTGACTCTCACTGGGGTATGGGTTCCACACACACTGACTCTCACTGGGGTATGGGTTCCACACACACTGACTCTCACTGGGGTACGGGCTCCACACACACTGACTCTCACTGGGGTACGGGTTCCACACACACTGACTCTCACTGGGGTACGGGTCTCACACACACTGACTCTCACTGGGGTACGGGTTCCACACATAGTGAGTCTCACTGGGGCACGGGTCCCACACACACTGACTCTCACTGGGGTATGGGTTCCACACACACTGACTCTCACTGGGGTATGGGTTCCACACACACTGACTCTCACTGGGGTACGGGCTCCACACACACTGACTCTCACTGGGGTACGGGTTCCACACACACTGACTCTCACTGGGGTACGGGTTCCAGACACACTGACTCTCACTGGGGTACGTGTCCCACACACTGACTCTCACTGGGGTACGGGTCCACACACACTGACTCTCACTGGGGTACGGGTCCCACACACACTAACTCTCACTGGGGTACGGGTTCCACACACACTGACTCTCACTGGGGTATGGGTCCCACACACACTGACTCTCACTGGAGTACGGGTTCCACATACACTGACTCTCACTGGGGTACGGGTCCCACACACACTGACTCTCACTGGGGTACGGGTCCCACACACACTGACTCTCACTGGGGTACGGGTCCCACATACACTGACTCTCACTGGGGTATGGGTTCCACACACACTGACTCTCACTGGGGTACGGGTCCACACACACTGACTCTCACTGGGGTACGGGTCCCACACACACTGACTCTCACTGGGGTACGGGTTCCACACACACTGACTCTCACTGGGGTACGGGTCCCACACACACTGACTCTCACTGGGGTACGGGTTCCACACACACTGACTCTCACTGGGGTACGGGTTCCACACACACTGACTCTCACTGGGGTATGGGTTCCACACACACTGACTCTCACTGGGGTACGGGTCCACACACACTGACTCTCACTGGGGTACGGGTTCCACACACACACTGACTCTCACTGGGATACAGTCCCACACACACAGACTCTCACTAGGGTACGGGTTCCACACACACTGACTCTCACTGGGGTACGGGTCCCACACACACTGACTCTCACTGGGGTACGGGTCCCACACACTGACTCTCACTGGGGTACGGGTCCCACACTCACCGACTCTCACTGGGGTACGGGTTCCACACACACTGACTCTCACTGGGGTACGGGTTCCACACACTGACTCTCACTGGGGTACGGGTCCCACACACACTGACTCTCACTGGGGTACGGGTCCCACACACACTGACTCTCACTGGGGTATGGGTCCCACACACACTGACTCTCACTGGGGTACGGGTTTCACACACACTGACTCTCACTGGGGTACGGGTTCCACACACACTGACTCTCACTGGGGTACGGGTTCCACACACACTGACTCTCACTGGGGTACGGGTCCCACACACACTGACTCTCACTGGGGTACGGGTCCCACACACACTGACTCTCACTGGGGTACGGGTTCCACACACACTGACTCTCACTGGGGTACGGGTTCCACACACACTGACTCTCACTGGGGTACGGGTCCCACACACACAGTGACTCTCACTGGGGTACGGGTCCCACACACACTGACTCTCACTGGGGTACGGGTCCCACACACACTGACTCTCACTGGGGTACGGGTCCCACACACACTGACTCTCACTGGGGTACGGGTTCCACACACACTGACTCTCACCGAGTATTTTTATGCAAGGAAACAGTTTGATATTTTTCCTAGCTACTCAAACAATATTCACAAGAAAAAATCACTCCAAATATTAGTTGCCCTAAATAACTTTCCAGTGACTAATTACACCTCAGTTAATGCCTGCTTTACTCATTATGTCCACTGTTAATTTACAGGTAATAAATTGTCTTTTCATGCATTTTCGCATTAATAATTCCAATCATTAAGTTGTATTGATGTGAAATTCTCTCCACATGTATTAACTGGATTCCATTAATCACTCTGCCTCTTCATCTCCAGTTAGTGATTGATAACAGCGATCTCACATTGCTGTCAAAACACATCTTCTTCACGAATGTCCTTTAGTGAAGGAAATCTGCCAGTCTGACCCAGTCTCGCCGATGTGTAACTCCAGATCCACAGCAATGTGGTTAACCATTAACTCGCCGCTGAAATGGTCATTCAGTTTTAATAAGATTGTTCCCAGCATTTTATAAAAAAAACAATAACATATTAATTACCCGAATCAGGACCCACGGAGTGATTAGCCTATATTGATTGCTCCAAGTATTATTGATCATATCACTGAGCTTTTTACTAAGTGAATTACTCCAGTGTGTGTTAGTTATAAATAGCCCAAGCACCCTGACTGGGAATTGAGTCGGGTAAAAGATATCCTATAAATGACTCCATGACTGCACAAGGTAAGATTTACCTGCTTTATAATAAGAACATAAGAACATAAGAAATAGGAGCAGGAGTAGGCCATCTAGCCCCTCGAGCCTGCCCCGCCATTCAATAAGATCATGGCTGATCTGAAGTGGATCAGTTCCACTTACCCTCCTGATCCCGATAACTCCTAATTCCCTTACCGATCAGGAATCCATCTATCCGTGATTTAAACATGTTCAACGAGGTAGCCTCCACCACTTCAGTGGGCAGAGAATTCCAGAGATTCACCACCCTCTGAGAGAAGAAGTTCCTCCTCAACTCTGTCCTAAACTGGGGGTCAGTTTAGGACAGAGTTTATTTTGAGGCTGTGCCCTCTAGTTTGAGGCTGTGACCCCTTTATTTTGAGGCTGTGCCCTCTAGTTTTAGCTTCCTTTCTAAGTGGAAAGAATCTCTCCACCTCTACCCTATCCAGCCCCTTCATTATCTTATAGGTCTCTATAAGATCCCCCCTCAGCCTTCTAAATTCCAACGAGTACAAATCCAATTTGCTCAGTCTCTCCTCATAATCAACACCCCTCATCTCTGGCATCAACCTGGTGAACCTTCTCTGCACTCCCTCCAAGGCCAATATATCCTTCCGCAAATAAGGGGACCAAAACTGCACACAGTATTCCAGCTGCGGCCTCACCAATGCCCTGTACAGATGCAGCAACACATCTCTGCTTTTATACAAAGAGCTTGGTAGGAAATTAAAAAGCAGGACCCCGAGGGTAGTAATCTCAGGATTACTACCTGAGCCACATGCCAGTGAGGGCAGGAGTAGGATGCTTGGGCGGATGAACACGTGGCTGAGGAACTGGTGCAGGGGGCAGGGTTTCCAATTCTTGGATCATTGGGATCTCTTCTGGGGCAGGTGGGACCTGTACAAGAGAGACGGGTTACACCTAAACTACAAGGGGACCAATATGCTTGCAGGGAGGTTTGCCAGTGTTATTGGGGAGCGTTTAAACTAGATTTGCAGGGGGGTGGGAACCAGAGTGCCAGAGCAGATAGTGGAGCAGGGGTAAAAAGACAGGTTCGTTCAAGCAAAATCACAAATGGAAGGGTAGAGTGTGGTGGAAATAATCTTTTGAGGTGTGTCTATTTCAATGCCAGGAGTATTGTGGGGAAGGCAGATGAGCTGAAGGCGTGGATAGACACGTGGAAATATGACATTATAGCCATTAGTGAAACTTGGCTACAGGAGGGGCAGGACTGGCAGCTCAATGTTCCAGGGTTCCAATGTTTCAGGCGGGATAGAGGCGGAGGGATAAAAGGTGGGGGGGTGGCATTGTTGGTCAGGGAAAATGTTACAGCGGTACTCAGGCAGGATAGATTAGGGAGCTTGTCAATGGAGGCCCTATGGGTGGAGCTGAGAAACAGGAAAGGTATGACCACATTAATGGGGTTGTATTATAGACCACCCAATAGTCAGCGAGAATTGGAGGAGCAAATCAGCGGAGAGATAGCTGACAACTGCAAGAAACACAAAGTTGTATTAGTAGTGGATTTTAATTTTCCACATATAGATTGGGACTCGCATACTGTTAAAGGTTTAGATGGGGTAGAGTTTGTAAAATGTGTTCAGGAGAATTTTCTACATCAGTATATAGAGGTGCCAACTAGAGAGGATGCGATATTGGATCTCCTATTGGGAAATGAGTTAGGGCAGGTGATGGATGTGAGTGTGAGGGAACACTTTGGATCCAGTGATCATAATGCCATTAGTTTCAACCTGATCGTGGATAAGGATAGATCTGGTCCTCGGGTTGAAGTTCTGAACTGGAAAAAGGCCAAATTTGATGAAATGAGAAGGGATCTGGGAAGTGTGGATTGGCACAGGCTGTTCTCTGGTAAGGATGTAAATGGAAAGTGGGAGGCCTTCAAAGGAGAAATTTTGAGAGTGCAGAGTTTGTATGTTCCTGTCAGGATTAAGGGCAAAGTAAATAGGAATCAGGAACCTTGGTTCTCGAGGGAGATTGTAACACTGATTAAGAGGAAGAGAGAGTTGTATGAAATGTACAGGCAGCAAGGAACACATCAGATGCTCGAGGAGTATAAAAAGTGCAAGAAGCTACTTAAGAGGGAAATCAGGAGGGCTAAAAGAAGACATGAGGTTGCTTTGGCAGACAGAGTGAAGGAAAATCCAAAGAGCTTCTATAGGTATGTTAGGAGCAAAAGGATAGTGAGGGATAAAATTGGTCCTCTTGAAGACCAGAGTGGGAGACTGTGTATGGAACCAAAAGAGATGGGGGAGATACAAAATGGTTTTTTTGCATCCGTATTTACTGAGGAAACGGGCATGGAGTCTACGGAAATAGGGCAAACTGGTAGGGAGGTCATGGAACCTTTACAGATTAAAGGGGAGGAGGTGCTCGCTGTCTTGAGGCAAATCAGAGTGGATAAATCCCCAGGACCGGACAGGGTATTCCCACGGACCTTGAGGGAAGCTCATGTTGAACTTGCAGGGGCCCTGGCAGACATATTTAAAATGTCAATATTCACGGGGGAGGTGCCGGATGATTGGAGGGTGGCTCATGTTGTTCCGTTGTTTAAAGAAGGTTCCAAAAGAAATCCGGGAAATTATAGGCCAGTAAGTTTGACGTCGGTGGTGGGAAAGTTATTGGAAGGTGTGATAAGGGATAGGATCTACAAATATTTGGATAGACAGGGACTTATTAGGGAGAGTCAACATGGCTTTGTGTGTGGTAGGTCATGTTTGACCAATCTATTAGAGTTTTTCGAGGAGGTTACCAGGAAAGTGGATGAAGGGAAGGCGGTGGATGTTGTCTACCTGGATTTCAGCAAGGCCTTTGACAAGGTCCCTCATGGGAGGTTAGTTAGGAAGGTTCAGTCGCTAGGTATACATGGGGAGGTAGCAAATTGGATTAGACACTGGCTCAATGGAAGAATGAAGAAGGGGCTTCGAGGTCCGAAAGCTTGTGTGGCTTTTGCTACCAAATAAACCTGTTGGACTTTAACCTGGTGTTGTTAAACTTCTTTCAATGGAAGAAGCCAGAGAGTGGTTGTGGAGGATTGCTTCTCTGAGTGGAGACCTGTGACTAGTGGTGTGCCGCAGGGATCGGTGTTGGGTCCATTGTTGGGTCCATTGTTGGGTCCATTGTTGTTTGTCACAAAAAA
Organism: Mustelus asterias; assembly: GCF_964213995.1. NCBI lineage: Eukaryota > Metazoa > Chordata > Chondrichthyes > Carcharhiniformes > Triakidae > Mustelus > Mustelus asterias. The sequence goes on along the minus strand of NC_135807.1, from coordinate 119,683 downwards.
AATCACAAAGAGCAGAGGACCAAGCACTGATCCCTGCGGCACTCCGCTAGCAACCTGCCTCCAATCTGAAAATTTTCCATCCACCACCACCCTCTGTCTTCGATCAGACAGCCAGTTACCTATCCAATCGGCCAACTTTCCCTCTATCCCACACCTCCTCACTTTCATCATAAGCCGACCATGGGGGACCTTATCAAACGCCTTACTAAAATCCATGTATATGACATCAACTGCCCTACCTTCATCAACACACTTAGTTACCTCCTCAAAAAATTCTATCAAATTTGTGAGGCACGACTTGCCCTTCACGAATCCGTGCTGACTATCCCGGATTAATCCGCATCTTTCTAAATGGTCGTAAATCCCATCTCTAATGACCTGGATGAGTGCTGTCCTACGGGCAGGGTGCTAAATTGGGGGAAGGCTGACTATAGCCGGATTAGGCAGGAATTGGTGGATGTTGATTGGGAGAGGATGTTCGAGGGTAAGTCCACGTCTGGCATGTGGGAGTCTTTTAAGGAACTATTGATAAGGCTGCAGGATAGGCATGTGCCTGTAAAAAGGAAAGATAGGAAAGGTAGGATTCGAGAGCCGTGGATAACCAGGGAAATTGAGGATCTGATTAAAATGAAAAGGGAGGCGTACGTTAAGTCCAGGCAACTGAAAACAGATGGAGCTCTGGAGGAATACAGAGAGAGTAGGAAAGAACTCAAACGGGGAGTTAGAAGGGCAAAAAGAGGTCACGAGATGTTCTTGGCAGGCAGGATTAAGGAGAATCCTAAGGCATTCTATTCATACGTTAGGAACAAAAGAGTTGTCAGGGAGAAAATCGGACCTCTCAGGGACAAAGGAGGGGAATTATGCTGAGAACCCAAGGGAATAGGGGAGATCCTAAATGAATACTTTGCATCGGTATTCACGAAGGAGAGGGGCGTGTTAACCGGGAGTGTCTCGGAGGGAGGTGTTGACCCGTTAGAGAAAATCTCCATTACAAGAGAGGAAATGTTAGGTTTTTTAGGGAACATTAAAACTGACAAAGCCCCAGGGCCTGATGGCATCTATCCTCGACTGCTCAGGGAGACGAAATTGCTGGGCCTCTGACGGAAATCTTTGTCGCTTCTTTGGACACACGTGAGGTCCCTGAGGATTGGAGGATAGCGAATGTGGTCCCGTTGTTTAAGAAGGGTAGCAGGGATAACCCAGGAAATTATAGGCCGGTGAGCTTGACGTCCGTGGCAGAGAAGTTGTTGGAGAGGATTCTTAGAGACAGGATGTATGTGCATTTAGAACGGAACAATCTCATTAGTGACAGACAGCATGGTTTTGTAAGAGGGAGGTCGTGCCTTACAAATTTGGTGGAGTTTTTTGAGGGAGTGACAAAAACGGTTGATGAAGGAAGGGCCGTGGATGTCGACTATATGGATTTTAGTAAGGCATTTGACAAAGTCCCACATGGCAGGTTGGTTAAGAAGGTTAAGGCTCATGGGATACAAGGAGAAGTGGCTCAATGGGTGGAGAACTGGCTTGGCCATAGGAGACAGAGGGTAGTGGTCGAAGGGTCTTTTTCCGGCTGGAGGTCTGTGACCAGTGGTGTTCCGCAGGGCTCTGTACTGGGACCTCTGCTATTTGTGATATATATAAATGATTTGGAAGAAGGTGTAACTGGTGTAATCAGCAAGTTTGCAGATGACACGAAGATGGCTGGACTTGCGGATAGCGAAGAGCATTGTCGGGCAATACAGCAGGATATAGATAGGCTGGAAAATTGGGCGGAGAGGTGGCAGATGGAGTTTAATCCGGATATATGCAAAGTGATGCATTTTGGAAGAAATAATGTAGGGAGGAGTTATACAATAAATGGCAGAGTCATCAGGAGTATAGAAACACAGAGGGACCTAGGTGTACAAGTCCACAAATCCTTGAAGGTGGCAACACAGGTGGAGAAGGTGGTGAAGAAGGCATATGGTATGCTTGCCTTTATAGGACGGGGTATAGAGTATAAAAGCTGGAGTCTGATGATGCAGCTGTATAGAACACTGGTTAGGCCACATTTGGAGTACTGTGTCCAGTTCTGGTCGCCGCACTACCAGAAGGACGTGGAGGCGTTAGAGAGAGTGCAGAGAAGGTTTACCAGGATGTTGCCTGGTATGGAGGGTCTTAGCTATGAGGAGAGATTGGGTAGACTGGGGTTGTTCTCCTTGGAAAGACGGAGAATGAGGGGAGATCTAATAGAGGTGTACAAGATTATGAAGGGTATAGATAGGGTGAACAGTGGGAAGCTTTTTCCCAGGTCGGAGGTGACGATCACGAGGCGTCACGGGCTCAAGGTGAGAGGGGCGAGGTATAACTCAGATATCAGAGGGACGTTTTTTACACAGAGGGTGGTGGGGGCCTGGAATGCGCTGCCAAGTAGGGTGGTGGAGGCAGGCACGCTGGCATCGTTTAAGACTTACCTGGATAGTCACATGAGCAGCCTGGGAATGGAGGGATACAAACGATTGGTCTAGTTGGACCAAGGAGCGGCACAGGCTTGGAGGGCCGAAGGGCCTGTTTCCTGTGCTGTACTGTTCTTTGTTCTTTGTTCTTTGACCTTTTCCATCAATTTACCAACCACCGAAGTAAGACTAACCGGTCTATAATTACCAGGGTCATTTCTATTCCCTTTCTTAAACAGAGGAACAACATTCGCCACTCTCCAGTCTTCTGGCACCATCCCCGTGGACAGCGAGGACCCAAAGATCAAAGCCAAAGGCTCTGCAATCTCATCCCTTGCCTCCCAAAGAATCCTAGGATACATTTCATCAGGCCCAGGGGACTTATCGACCTTCAGTTTATTCAAAACTGCCAGGACATCCTCCCTCCGAACATCTATTTCCTCCAACCTATTAACCTGTAACACCTTCTCTTCCTCAAAAACATGGCCCCTCTCCTTGGTGAACACTGAAGAAAAGTATTCATTCATCACCTCGCCTATCTCTACTGACTCCATACACAAGTTCCCACCACTGTCCTTGACCGGCCCTAACCTCACCCTGGTCATTCTTTTATTCCTCACATAAGAGTAAAAAGCCTTGGGGTTTTCCTTGATCCGACCCGCCAAGGACTTCTCATGTCCCCTCCTAGCTCTCCTAAGCCCTTTTTTCAGCTCATTCCTTGCTAACTTGTAACCCTCAATCGAGCCATCTGAACCTTGTTTCCTCATCCCTACATAAGCTTCCCTCTTCCTTTTCACAAGACATTCCACCTCTTTCGGGAACCATGGTTCCCTCACTCGGCCATTTCCTCCCTGCCTGACAGGGACATACCTATCAAGGACACCCAGTATTTGTTCCTTGAAAAAGTTCCACTTTTCATTAGTTCCTTTCTCAGCTCAGTTTCTGAGCTGTAATTTTCTATGGTTTCTATATTCTATCCCCCTTGCGATATAGGCCAACATCCCATTTGCCTTCTTGATCACCTGTTGCACCTGCAGACTGGGTTTTTGCGTCTCATGCACAAGGACCCCCAGGTCCCTCTGCACAGTAGCATGTTGTAATTTTTTTCCATTTAGATAATAATCCGATTTGCTATTATTTCCTCCAAAGTGAATAACCTAGCATTTGTCAACGTTATACTCCATCTGCCAGATCCTCGCCCAGTCACTCAGCCTGTCCAAATCTCTCTGCAGACCTTCTACGCCCTCCACACGACTCGAGGAATTAAGGGCTATGGGGAGAGAGCGGGTAAATGGAGTTGAAATCAACCATGATTGAATGGTGGAGTGGACTCGATGGGCCGAATGTCCTTACTTCCGCTCCTATGTCTTATGGTCTTATGGTCTTATGGACTCACTTTTCCACTTATCTTTGTGTCATCGGCAAACTTTGTTACCCTACACTCAGTCCCCTCCTCCAGATCGTCTATATAAATGGTAAATAGTTGAGGCCCCAGTACCGATCCCTGCGGCACGCCACTAGTTACCATCTGCCAACCAGAAAAGCACCCATTTATTCCGACTCTCTGCTTCCTGTCGGATAGCCAATCCCCAACCCACGTTAACACCCTACCCCCAACTCCGTGTGACCCAATCTTCTTCAGCAACCTTTTGTGAGGCACCTTATCAAATGCCTTTTGGAAATCCAAAAACACCACATCCACCGGTTCCCCTCCATCAACCGCACTAGTCACATCTTCATAAAAATCCAACAAGTTCGTCAAGCACGACCTTCCCCTCATGAATCCATGCTGCGTCTGCTTAATCGAACCATTCTTATCCAGATGGCCTGCTATTTCTTCTTTAAAGATGGATTCCAGCATTTTCCCAACTATGGACGTTAAGCTAACCGGCCTGTAGTTACCCGCCTTTTGTCTATTTCCTTTTTTAAACAGCGGCGTAACATTAGCCGTTTTCCAATCCGCCGGCACTACCCCAGAATCCAACAAATTTTGATAAATAACCACTAACGCATCCGCTATTACCTCTGACATTTCTTTCAATACCCTGGGATGCATTCCATCCGGACCCGGGGACTTGTCCACCTTCAGTCCCATTAGTCTACCAAGCACTGCCTCCCTGGTAACATTAATTGTATTGAGTACCTCTCCTCCTACCAACACTCTATCGTTAATATTCGGTAAACTATTTGTGTCTTCCACCGTGAAGACCGACACAAAAAACTTGTTTAAAGTTTCAGCCATTTCCTCATTTTCCACTATTAAATCCCCCCTCTCGTCCTCCAAGGGTCCAACATTCACTCTTGCCACTCTATTCCTTTTTATATATTTGTGAAAGCTTTTATTATCATTTTTTATATTTAGAGCTAGCCTAGCTTCATAAGCCTTTCTTTATCGCTTTCTTAGTCGTTCTTTGTTGTTTCTTAAAGTTTTCACAATCTTCCGATTCTCCACTATTTTTGGCCACTCTGTACGCATCGGTCTTTAATTTAATACTCTCCTTAATTTCCTTCGTTATCCATGGCTGGTTATCCCTTTTCTTACAGCCCTTCTTTCTCTCCAGAATATATTGTTCCCTCGTCGGTTCTGTGACATACTGTTCGAGGAAACTATCCCGACAGCATTCTAAGAATTCTTCCTCAAGTCCACCGCGTCTGACTTGAGTCAACCAATCAGTATGCAGGTTAAAATCCCCCATGATTATTGCTGTTCCGTTTTTGCACGCATCCATTATTTGCTTGTTTATAGCCCGAACCACCTCAAAGTTATTATTTAGGGGCCTATAGACCAGGCCCACCAGTGACTTTCTCCCCTTACTATTCCTTATTAAGGAGCAGGCTGAGGGTAAGAGAGTGGGTTTTCTGACTTTAATTAATTATTTATTTTTTCAGTTAATTTTGGGTTTAAAATCGGAGGTTTTTTTCAAAACCGGAAGTAGGGCCAGGAGAGGCCTGGGGAAGTTTTTGGAGGGTTTAAAAGTGCACCACAGTATACAGCGGGCAGCATCGTAGCGGGCAGCAGAGTGAGTGGGAAGTTGAGTGAGCTGTCAGGGCTTTGGCTTACAGGGCTTGGACGAGCAGGGGTGAGTTTTTGTTTCCTTACATTCTTATTAACTTTTCACTGTCTTACTTGACATAAAGTGTCCAGTATGAGTGTGAAACCAGTGTGTTGTTCCCAGTGTAGGATGTGGGAGGTCCTGGAGGCATCTGGCCTCCCGGACATCCACATCTGTGAGGGGTGTGTCGAGCTGCGGTTCCTGAGGGACCGTGTTAGGGAGCTGGAACTGCAGCTCGAGGATCTTAGGCTGATGAGGGAGAATGAGGAGGTGATAGACAAGAGCTATCATCAGGTGGTCACACCAGGGCCACGGGAGGAGGCCAAGTTTTTATAAATATATAAAAAGGAATAGAGTGGCTAGAGTGAATGTTGGACCCTTGGAGGACGAGAGGGGGGAGTTAATAGTGGGAAATGAGGATATGGCTGAGTCTTTAAATACGTTTTTTGTGTCGGTCTTCACGGTGGAGGACACAAATAGTTTGCCAAATATTAACGATAGAGGGTTGGCAGCAGGAGAAATACTTAATACGATTAATGTTACCAGAGAGGCAGTGCTGGGTAGACTAATGGGACTGAAGGTGGACAAGTCCCCGGGTCCGGATGGAACGCATCCCAGGGTATTGAAAGAAATGTCAGAGGTAATAGCGGATGCGTTAGTGATTATTTATCAAAACTCGGTGCATTCTGGGGTAGTGCAGGTTGATTGGAAAACGGCTAATGTTACGCCGCTGTTTAAAAAAGGAAGGAGACAAAAGGCGGGTAACTATAGGCCGGTCAGCTTAACGTCTGTAGTAGGGAAAATGCTGGAATCCATTATTAAAGAGGAGATAGCAGGGCATTTGGATAGAAATGGTTCGATCAATCAGACGCAGCATGGATTCATGAGGGGAAAGTCGTGCTTGACGAACATGTTGGATTTTTATGAAGATGTGACTAGGGCGGTTGATGGAGGAGAACCGGTGGATGCGGTGTTTTTGGATTTCCAAAAGGCGTTTGATAAGGTGCCCCATAAAAGGCTGCTGAAGAAGATTAGGGCACACGGAGTTGGGGGTAGTGTGTTAAAGTGGATTGGGGACTGGCTATCCGACAGGAAGCAAAGAGTCGGAATAAATGGGTGTTTTTCCGGTTGGAGGAAGGTAACTAGTGGCGTGCCGCAGGGATCGGTACTCGGGCCGCAACTGTTTACCATTTATATAGATGATCTGGAGGAGGGGACGGAGTGTAGGGTAACGAAGTTTGCAGACGACACAAAGATAAGTGGAAAAGTGAATCGTGTGGAGGACGGAGAAGATCTGCAGAGAGATTTGGACAGGCTGAGTGAGTGGGCGAGGATATGGCAAATGGAGTATAACGTTGATAAATGCGAGGTTATACACTTTGGAGGAAATAATAACAAATGGGATTACTATCTCAATGGAAACAAATTAAAACATGCTCCCGTGCAAAGGGACCTGGGGGTCCTTGTGCATGAGACGCAAAAGCCCAGTCTGCAGGTACAACAGGTGATCAAGAAGGCAAATGGGATGTTGGCCTATATCGCGAGGGGGATAGAATATAAAAGCAGGGATGTCTTGATGCACCTGTACAGGACATTGGTGAGGCCGCAGCTGGAATACTGTGTGCAGTATTGGTCCCCTTATATGAGGAAGGATATATTGGCATTGGAGGGAGTGCAGAGAAGGTTCACCAGGTTGATACCGGAGATGAGGGGTTTGGATTATGAGGAGAGGCTGAGGAGATTGGGTTTGTACTCGTTGGAGTTTAGAAGGATGAGGGGGGATCTTATGGAGACTTATAAGATAATCCGGGGGCTGGATAGGGTGGAGGCGGTGAGATTCTTTCCACTTAGTAAGGAAGTTAAAACTAGAGGACACAGCCTCAAAATAAAGGGGGGTCGGTTTAAGACAGAGTTGAGGAGGAACTTCTTCTCCCAGAGGGTGGTGAATCTCTGGAATTCTCTGCCCACTGAGGTGGTGGAGGCTACCTCGCTGAATATGTTTAAAGCGCGGATGGATGGATTCCTGATCGGTAAGGGAATTAAGGGTTATGGGGATCAGGCGAGTAAGTGGTACTGATCCACGTCAGATCAGCCATGATCTTATTGAATGGCGGGGCAGGCTCGAGGGGCTAGATGGCCTACTCCTGCTCCTATTTCTTATGTTCTTATGTTCTTATCTCCGCCCACAACGATTCCACATTCTGCTCCTTCGAGCCTATATCGTCTCTCACTACCGCCCTAACGTTATCTTTAATTAACAGAGCTACCCCACCTCCTTTTCCTTCCTGTCTATCCTTCCGAAATGTCTGATACCCCTGGATATTCATCTCCCAGTCCTGGTCACCCTGCAACCACGTTTCTGTAATGGCCACTGGATCATACCCATTTGTACTGATTTGTGCCATCAATTCATCCACTTTGTTTCGAATGCTTCGTGCATTCAGGCAAAGTGTCTTTATAATGAATCGATTACGCACAGGGTCTGGAAGCTGGTTATTACTCACAGGGTCTGGATGCTGGTTATTACTCACAGGGACTGGTGTAGCTGGTTATTACTCACAGGGTCTGGTGTAGCTGGTTATTACTCACAGGGACTGGTGTAGCTGGTTATTACTCACAGGGTCTGGTGTAGCTGGTCAATGCCAGGAGGAGGGGTAAGAAGCAATCGGGAAGACAATCCCCTGGGGCGGTTCCCCTCCATAATAGGTTTTCGGTGCTGGAGGCTACAGTTGAGGAGGAATCAACTGAGCATAGAGAGCAGATCTCTGGGGGTGAGCCGAGTGAGAAAGCTCAGGTGGTTAGGGGCTGTAAAAGACTGGGCCTTGTGATTGGAGACTCCACAATTAAGGGGACAGATAGGAGGGTCGGAACTAAAGGTAGGGACTCAGGGTTGGTGTGTTGCCTACCAGGGGCTGGGGTCCGGGATGTGTCTGACAGGGTATTCAGGACTCTTAGGGGGGAGGGAGATAAACCACAAGTTATTGTACATGTGGGGACACACGACATAGGGAGGATAGGGGAAGGGGATATTAGGCAGGGATTTATGGAGTTGGGGTGGAAACTAAAGGCCAAGACTGACAGAGTGGTTATCTCTGGACTCTTGCCTGTACCACGGGATAGTTTAGAGAGGAATAGGGAGAGGGAAGGTTTGAATTCATGGCTGAGGGGATGGTGCAGGAGGGAGGGGTTCAGGTACTTAAGCAATTGGGGCTCGTACTGGGGAAGGTGTGACCTCTATGAGAAGGATGGTCTACACCTTAATCAGAAGGGGACCAATATCCTGGGGGGTAAATTTGCTAAGGCCATGCAGGGAGGTTTAAACTGATTCGGGGGGGGGGAGGGATCCTGAGTAGTGGGGCTGAAAGTGAGGGATGCATGGATGGGGACTGCAATGCACGGCATTGCAGAGGTGGGGTGGAGCAGGGTTTGAAATGTGTATACTTCAATGCCAGGAGTATTCGCAATAAAGTGGGTGAACTTGCAGCGTGGATCAGTACCTGGGACTTCGATGTTGTGGCTATTTCAGAGACATGGATAGAGCAGGGGCAGGAATGGATGCTGCAGGTCCCGGGGTTCAAATGTTTTAGTCGAAGTAGGGAAGGAGGTAGAAGAGGGGGAGGGGTAGCATTATTGGTCAGAGATTGTATCACAGTGTCAGAGAGGAGGTTTGATGAGGACTTATCTGTTGAGGTAGTATGGGCGGAGATTAGAAATAGGAGAGGAGAGGTCACCCTGTTGGGAGTCTTTTATAGACCTCCTAAAAGTTCTAGAGAGGTTGAGGAAAGGATTGCGGAGTCAATCCTGCTTAGGAGTGAAAGTAATAGGGCAATTGTTATGGGGGATTTTAACTTGACTAATATTGACTGGAATTGTTATAGCTCTAGCTCGTTAGAGGGGTCAGTTTTTGTTCAAAGCGTGCAGGAAGGTTTTTTGACTCAGTATGTAGACAGGCCAACTAGAGGTGAGGCTATATTGGATCTGGTGCTGGGAAATGAGCCAGACCAGGTGCTAGACTTGGAAGTTGGTGTGCATTTTGGTGATAGTGACCACAATTCGGTTACGTTCACCTTAGTGATGGAAAGGGATAGGCATGAACCTCGGGCCAGTGGTTTTAGCTGGGGGAAGGGTAATTATGAGGCTATTAGGAGAGAATTAGGAAACATAGGTTGGACTAGGAGATTACAGGGACTGGGAACGTCCGACATGTGGAGTTTTTTCAAGGAGCAGCTACTGCGAGTCTGTGATAGGTATGTCCCTGTCAGGCAAGGAGGAATTGGTAGGGCTAGGGAACCGTGGTGCACCAAAAAAGTTTCTTTGTTGGTTAAAAAGAAAAAGGAAGCTTATGTTCGGATGAGACGTGAGCACTCGGGTAGTGCACTAGAAAGCTTTAGATTGGCTAAGAGGGAGTTGAAGAGCGAGCTTAGAAGGGCTAAAAGGGGACATGAGAAGACTTTGGCGGATAGGGTTAAAGAGAATCCTAAGGCGTTCTATAGGTATGTCAAGAACAGAAGGTTGGTTAGGGCAAGTTTAGGGCCAGTTATAGATGGCAGAGGGAAGTTATGTGTGGAACCGGAGGAGATTGGTGAAGCATTGAACCAATATTTCTCTTCGGTGTTCACGCAAGGGGACATGAATATAGCTGAGGAGGACACTGGGTTGCAAGGGAGTAGAATAGACAGTATTACAGTTGATAAGGAGGATGTGCAGGATATTCTGGAGGGTCTGAAAATAGATAAATCCCCTGGTCCGGATGGGATTTATCCAAGGATTCTCTGGGAGGCAAGAGAAGTGATTGCAGAGCCTCTGGCTCTGATCTTCAGGTCGTCGTTGGCCTCTGGTATAGTACCAGAAGATTGGAGGTTAGCGAATGTTGTCCCATTGTTTAAGAAGGGGAACAGAGACTTCCCCGGGAATTATAGACCGGTGAGTCTCACTTCTGTTGTCGGCAAGATGTTGGAAAAAATTATAAGGGATAGGATTTATAGTTATTTGGAGAGTAATGAATTGATAGGTGATAGTCAGCATGGTTTTGTGGCAGGTAGGTCGTGCCTTACTAACCTTATTGAGTTTTTTGAGAAAGTGACCAAGGAGGTGGATGGGGGCAAGGCAGTGGACGTGGTATATATGGATTTTAGTAAGGCGTTTGATAAGGTTCACCATGGTAGGCTTCTGCAGAAAATGCAGATGTATGGGATTGGGGGTGATCTAGGAAATTGGATCAGGAATTGGCTAGCGGATAGGAAACAGAGGGTGGTGGTTGATAGTAAATATTCATCATGGAGTGCGGTTACAAGTGGTGTACCTCAGGGATCTGTTTTGGGGCCACTGCTGTTTGTAATATTTATTAATGATCTGGATGAGGGTATAGTTGGGTGGATTAGCAAATTTGCTGATGACACCAAAGTCGGTGGTGTGGTAGACAGTGAGGAAGGGTGTCGTAGTTTGCAGGAAGACTTAGACAGGTTGCAAAGTTGGGCCGAGAGGTGGCGGATGGAGTTTAATGCGGAGAAGTGTGAGGTAATTCACTTTGGTAGGAATAACAGATGTGTTGAGTATAGGGCTAACGGGAGGACTTTGAATAGTGTGGAGGAGCAGAGGGATCTAGGTGTATGTGTGCATAGATCCCTGAAAGTTGGGAATCAAGTAGATAAGGTTGTTAAGAAGGCATATGGTGTCTTGGCGTTTATTGGTAGGGGGATTGAATTTAGGAGTCGTAGCGTTATGTTGCAACTGTACACAACTCTGGTGCGGCCGCACTTGGAGTACTGTGTGCAGTTCTGGTCCCCACATTACAGGAAGGATGTGGAGGCTTTGGAGAGGGTGCAGAGGAGGTTTACCAGGATGTTGCCTGGTATGGAGGGGAGATCCTATGAGGAGAGGCTGAGGGATTTGGGATTGTTTTCGCTGGAAAGGCGGCGGCTAAGAGGGGATCTTATTGAAACATATAAGATGATTAGAGGTTTAGATAGGGTGGATAGTGATAGCCTTTTTCCTCTGATGGAGAAATCCAGCACGAGGGGGCATGGCTTTAAATTGAGGGGGGGTAGTTATAGAACCGATGTCAGGGGTAGGTTCTTTACCCAGAGGGTGGTGAGGGATTGGAATGCCCTGCCAGCATCAGTAGTAAATGCGCCTAGTTTGGGGGCGTTTAAGAGATCCGTAGATAGGTTCATGGACGAAAAGAAATTGGTTTAGGTTGGAGGGTCACAGTTTTTTTTTTAACTGGTCGGTGCAACATCGTGGGCCGAAGGGCCTGTTCTGCGCTGTAATGTTCTATGTTCTATGTTCTATTACTCACAGGGTCTGGTGTAGCTGGTTATTACTCACAGGGTCTGGAAGCTGGTTATTACTCACAGGATCTGGAAGCTGGTTATTACTCACAGGGTCTGGACGCTGGTTATTACTCACAGGGTCTGGAAGCTGGTTATTACTCACAGGGTCTGGAAGCTGGTTATTACTCACAGGGTCTGGAAGCTGGTTATTACTCACAGGGTCTGGAAGCTGGTTATTACTCACAGGGTCTGGAAGCTGGTTATTACTCACAGGGTCTGGAAGCTGGTTATTACTCACAGGGTCTGGAAGCTGGTTATTACTCACAGGGTCTGGAAGCTGGTTATTACTCACAGGGTCTGGAAACTGGTTATTACTCACAGGGTCTGGACGCTGGTTATTACTCACAGGGTCTGGAAGCTGGTTATTACTCACAGGGTCTGGAAGCTGGTTATTACTCACAGGGTCTGGAAGCTGGTTATTACTCACAGGGTCTGGAAGCTGGTTATTACTCACAGGGTCTGGAAGCTGGTTATTACTCACAGGGTCTGGAAGCTGGTTATTACTCACAGGGTCTGGAAGCTGGTTATTACTCACAGGGTCTGGAAGCTGGTTATTACTCACAGGGTCTGGAAACTGGTTATTACTCACAGGGTCTGGAAGCTGGTTATTACTCACAGGGTCTGGAAGCTGGTTATTACTCACAGGGTCTGGTGTAGCCGGTTATTACTCATAGGGTCTGGAAGCTGGTTATTACTCACAGGGTCTGGTGTAGCTGGTTATTACTCACAGGGTCAGGTGTAGCTGGTTATTAATCACAGGGTCTGGTGTAGCTGGGTATTACTCACTGGGTCTGGAAGCTGGTTATTACTCACAGGATCTGGTGTAGCTGTGTATTACTCACTGGGTCTGGAAGCTGGTTATTACTCACAGGGTCTGGTGTAGCTGATTATTACTCACAGGGTCTGGAAGCTGGTTATTACTCACAGGGTCTGGAAGCTGGTTATTACTCACCGGGTCTGGAAGTTGGTTATTACTCACTGGGTCTGGAAGCTGGTTATTATTCACAGGGTCTGGAAGCTGGTTATTACTCACAGGGTCTGGACGCTCGTTATTACTCACTGAGTCTGGAAGCTGGTTATTACTCACAGGATCTGGTGTAGCTGGTTATTACTCACTGGGTCTGGAAGCTGGTTATTACTCACAGGGTCTGGAAGCTGGTTATTACTCACAGGGTCTGGAAGCTGGTTATTACTCACAGGGTCTGGAAGCTGGTTGTTACCCACAGGATCTGGAAGCTGGTTATTACTCACAGGGTCTGGAGCTGGTTATTACTCACAGGGTCTGGAAGCTGGTTATTATTCACAGGGTCTGGAAGATGGTTATTACTCACAGGGTCTGGAAGCTGGTTATTACTCACAGGGTCTGGAGCTGGTTTTTACTCACAGGGTCTGGAAGCTGGTTATTACTCACAGGGTCTGGAAGCTGCTTATTACTCACAGGGTCTGGAAGCTGGTTGTTACTCACACGATCTAGAAGCTGGTTATTATTCATAGGGTCTGGTGTCGCTCGTTGTTACTCACAGGGTCTGGAAGCTGGTTATTAATCACAGGGTCTGGGAGCTGGTTGTTAATCACAGGGTCTGCAAGCTGGTTATTACTCACAGGGTCTGGAAGCTGGTTATTACTCACAGGGTCTGGAAGCTGCTTATTACTCACAGGGTCTGGAAGCTGGTTATTACTCACAGGGTCTGGAAGCTGGTTGTTACGCACAGTCTCTGGAAGCTGGTTATTACTCACAGGGTCTGGAAGCTGGTTATTACTCACAGGATCTGGAAGCTGGTTATTACTCACAGGATCTGGTGTAGCTGGTTATTACTCACAGGGTCTGGAGCTGGTTATTGGTCAGAGGGTCTGGAAGCTGGTTGTTACGCACAGGGTCTGGAAGCTGGTTATTACTCACAGGGTCTGGAAGCTGGTTATTACTCACAGGGTCTGGAAGCTGGTTATTACTCACAGGGTCTGGAAGCTGGTTATTATTCACAGGGTCTGGAAGCTGGTTATTACTCACAGGGTCTGGAAGCTGGTTATTACACACAGGGTCTGGAAGCTGGTTATTACTCACAGGGCCAGGAAGCTGGTTATTACTCACAGGGTCTGGAAACTGGTTATGACTCACAGGGTTTGGAGCTGATTATTACTCACAGGGTCTGGAAACTGGTTATGACTCACAGGGTCTGGAAGCTGCTTATTACTCACAGGGTCTGGAAGCTGGTTATTACTCACAGGGTCTGGAAGCTGGTTGTTACACACAGGATCTGGAAGCTGGTTATTATTCGCAGGGTCTGGAAGCTGGTTATTACTCACAGGGTCTGGAAGCTGTTTATTACTCACAGGGTCTGGAAACTGGTTATGACTCACAGGGTCTGGAAGCTGCTTATTACTCACGGGGACTGGAAGCTGGTTGTTACACACATGGTCTGGAAGCTGGTTATTACTCACAGGATCTGGAATCTGTTTATTACTCACAGGATCTGGAAGCTGGTTATTATTCGCAGGGTCTGGAAGCTGGTTATTACTCACAGGGTCTGGAAGCTTTTTATTACTCACAGGGTCTGGAGCTGGTTATTACTCACAGGGTCTGGAATCTGTTTGTTACTCACAGGGTCTGGAAGCTGTTTATTACTCACAGTGTCTGGAGCTGGTTATGACTCACAGGGTCTGGAAGCTGGTTATTACTCACAGGGTCTGGGAAGCTGGTTATTACTCACAGAATCTGGAAGCTCGTTATTACTCACAGGGTCTGGTGTAGCTGGTTATTACTCACAGGGTCTGGAAGCTGTTTATTACTCACAGGGTCTGGAAACTGGTTAAGACTCACAGGGTCTGGAAGCTGCTTATTACTCACGGGGACTGGAAGCTGGTTATTACCCACAGGGTCTGGAAGCTGGTTGTTACACACATGGTCTGGAAGCTGGTTATTACTCACAGGGTCTGGAAGCTGGTTATTACTCACAGGGTCTGGAAGCTGGTTATTACTCACAGGGTCTGGAGCTGGTTATTACTCACAGGGTCTGGAAGCTGGTTATTACTCACAGGGTCTGGAAGCTGGTTATTACTCACAGGGTCTGGAAGCTGCTTATTACTCACAGGGCCAGGAAGCTGGTTATTACTCACAGGATCTGGAAGCTGGTTATTACTCGCATGGTCTGGAAGCTGGTTATTACTCACAGGATCTGGAATCTGTTTATTACTCACAGGGTCTGGAAGCTGATTATTACTCACAGGGTTTGGAGCTGATTATTACTCACGGGGACTGGAAGCTGGTTATTACTCACAGGGTCTGGAAGCTGGTTATTACTCACAGGGTCTGGAAGCTGGTTATTACTCACAGAATCTGGAAGCTGGTTATTACTCGCAGGGTCTGGAATCTGGTTATTACTCACAGGGTCTGGTGTAGCTGGTTATTACTCACAGGGTCTGGAAGCTGTTTATTACTCACAGGGTCTGGAAACTGGTTATGACTCACAGGGTCTGGAAGCTGCTTATTACTCACGGGGACTGGAAGCTGGTTATTACTCACAGGGTCTGGAAGCTGGTTGTTACACACATGGTCTGGAAGCTGGTTATTACTCACAGGGTCTGGAAGCTGGTTATTACTCACAGGGTCTGGAAGCTGGTTATTACTCACAGGGTCTGGAGCTGGTTATTACTCACAGGGTCTGGAAGCTGGTTATTACTCACAGGGTCTGGAAGCTGGTCATTACTCACAGGATCTGGAAGCTGGTTATTACTCACAGAGTCTGGAGCTGGTTATTACTCACTGGGTCTGGAAGCTGGTTATTATTCACAAGGTCTGGAAGCTGGTTATTACTCACGGGGACTGGAAGCTGGTTATTACTCACAGAGTCTGGAAGCTGGTTATTATTCACAGGGTCTGGAAACTGGTTATTACTCACAGGGTCTGGAAGCTGGTTATTACTCACAGAGTCTGGAGCTGGTTATTACTCACAGGGTCTGGTGTAGCTGGTTATTACTCACAGGGTCTGGAAGCTGGTTATTACTCACAGAGTCTGGAGCTGGTTATTACTCACAGGGTCTGGAAGCTGGTTATTATTCACAGGGTCTGGAAGCTGGTTATTACTCACAGAGTCTGGAAGCTGGTTATTACTCACAGGGTCTGGAAGCTGATTATTACTCACAGGGTCTGGTGTAGCTCGTTATTACTCACAGGGTCTGGAAGCTCGTTTTTATTCACAGGATCTGGAAGCTGGTTATTACTCACAGGGTCTGGAAGCTGGTTATTGCTCACAGGGTCTGGAAGCTGGTTATTCCTCAGGGTCTGGAAGCTGGTTATTACTCACAGGGTCTGGAAGCTGGTTATTACACACAGGGTCTGGAAGCTGGTTATTACTCACAGGGTCTGGAAGCTGGTTATTCCTCACAGGGTCTGGAAGCTGGTTATTACTCACAGGGTCTGGAAGCTGGTTAGTACTCACAGTATCTGATTTTGCTGGTAATTCCTCACAGGGTCTGGAAGCTGGTTATTATTCACAGGGTCTGGAAGCTGGTTATTACTCACAGGGTCTGGAAGCTGGTTATTCCTCACAGGGTCTGGAAGCTGTTTATTACTCACAGGGTCTGGAAGCTGGTTATTACTCACAGGGTCTGGAAGCTGGTTATTATTCACAGGGTCTGGAATCTGGTTATTACTCACAGGGCCACAAGCTGGTTATTACTCACAGGGTCTGGAAGCTGGTTATTACTCACAGGGTCTGGGAGCTGGTTATTACTCACAGGGTCTGGAAGCTGGTTATTACTCACAGGGTCTGGAAGCTGGTTATTACTCACAGGGCCTGGAAGCTGGTTATTACTCACAGGGTCTGGAAGCTGGTTATTACTCACAGGGTCTGGAAGCTGGTTATTACTCACAGGGTCTGGAAGCTGGTTATTACTCACAGGGTCTGGAAGCTGGTTATTACTCACAGGGTCTGGAAACGGGTTATGACTCACAGGGTTTGGAGCTGATTATTACTCACAGGGTCTGGAAACTGGTTATGACTCACAGGGTCTGGAAGCTGCTTATTACTCACAGGGTCTGGAAGCTGGTTATTATTCACAGGGTCTGGAAACTGGTTATGACTCACAGGGTTTGGAGCTGATTATTACTCACGGGGACTGGAAGCTGGTTATTACTCACAGGGTCTGGAAACTGGTTATGACTCACAGGGTTTGGAGCTGATTATTACTCACGGGGACTGGAAGCTGGTTATTACTCACAGGGTCTGGAAGCTGGTTATTACACACAGGGTCTGGAAGCTGGTTATTACTCACTGGGTCTGGAAGCTGGTTATTACTCGCAGGGTCTGGTGTAGCTGGTTATTACTCACAGGGTCTGGAAGCTGGTTATTACACACAGGGTCTGGAAGCTGGTTATTACTCACAGGATGTTGTTCCTCTGTTTAAGAAAGGGAATAGGAATGACCCTGGTAATTATAGACTGGTTAGTCTTACTTCGGTGGTTGGTAAATTGATGGAAAAGGTCCTTAGGGATGGGATTTACGACCATTTAGAAAGATGCGGATTAATCCGGGATAGTCAGCACGGATTTGTGAAGGGCAAATCGTGCCTCACAAATTTGATAGAATTTTTTGAGGAGGTAACTAGGTGTGTTGATGAAGGTAGGGCGGTTGATGTCATATACATGGATTTTAGTAAGGCGTTTGATAAGGTCCCCCATGGTCGGCTTATGATGAAAGTAAGGAGGTGTGGGATAGAGGGAAAGTTGGCCGATTGGATAGGTAACTGGCTATCTGATCGAAGACAGAGGGTGGTGGTGGATGGAAAATTTTCGGACTGGAGGCAGGTTGCTAGCGGAGTGCCGCAGGGATCGGTGCTTGGTCCTCTGCTCTTTGTGATTTTTATTAATGACTTAGAGGAGGGGGCTGAAGGGTGGATCAGTAAATTTGCTGATGACACCAAGATTGGTGGAGTAGTGGATGAGGTGGAGGGGTGTTGTAGGCTGCAAAGAGACATAGATAGGATGCAAAGCTGGGCTGAAAAATGGCAAATGGAGTTTAACCCTGATAAATGTGAGGTGATTCATTTTGGTCGGACAAATTTAAATGTGGATTACAGGGTCAAAGGTAGGGTTCTGAAGACTGTGGAGGAACAGAGAGATCTTGGGGTCCATATCCACAGATCTCTAAAGGTTGCCACTCAAGTGGATAGAGCTGTGAAGAAGGCATATAGTGTGTTAGCTTTTATTAACAGGGGGTTGGAGTTTAAGAGCCGTGGGGTTATGCTGCAACTGTACAGGACCTTGGTGAGACCACATTTGGAATATTGTGTGCAGTTCTTGTCACCTCACTATAAGAAGGATGTGGAAGCGCTGGAAAGAGTGCAGAGGAGATTTACCAGGATGCTGCCTGGTTTGGAGTGTCGGTCTTATGAGGAAAGGTTGAGGGAGCTGGGGCTGTTCTCTCTGGAGCGGAGGAGATTGAGGGGAGACTTAATAGAGGTTTATAAAATGATGAAGGGGATAGATCGAGTGAACGTTCAAAGACTATTTCCTCGGGTGGATGGAGCTATTACAAGGGGGCATAACTATAGGGTTCATGGTGGGAGATATAGGAAGGATATCAGAGGTAGGTTCTTCACGCAGAGAGTGGTTGGGGTGTGGAATGGACTGCCTGCAGTGATAGTGGAGTCAGACACTTTAGGAACATTTAAGCGGTTATTGGATAGGCACATGGAGCACACCAGGATGGTAGGGAGTGGGATAGCTTGATCTTGGTTTCAGATGAAGGTCGGCACAACATCGTGGGCCGAAGGGCCTGTTCTGTGCTGTACTGTTCTATGTTCTATGTTCTATAGGATCTGGAAGCTGGTTATTATTCACAGAGTCTGGAAGCTGGTTATTACTCACAGGGTCTGGAAGCTGCTTATTACTCACAGTGTCTGGAAGCTGGTTATTACTCACGGGGACTGGAAGCTGGTTATTACTCACAGGGTCTGGAAGCTGGTTATTACTCACAGGGTCTGGAATCTGTTTATTACTCACAGGGTCTGGAAGCAGGTTATTACTCACAGGGTCTGGAAGCTGGTTATTACACACAGGATCTGGAAGCTGGTTATTACTCACAGGGTCTGGAAGCTGTTTATTACTCACAGGGTCTGGAAGCTGGTTATTACACACAGGATCTGGAAGCTGGTTATTACACACAGGATCTGGAAGCTGGTTATTACTCGCAGGGTCTGGAAGCTGGTTATTACTCACAGGGTCTGGAAGCTGTTTATTACTCACAGGGTCTGGAGCTGGTTATTACACACAGGGTCTGGAAGCTGGTTATTTCTCACAGGGTCCGGAAGCTGTTTATTACTCACAGGGTCTGGAGCTGGTTATTACACACAGGATCTGGAAGCTGGTTATTATTCACAGGGTCTGGAAGCTGGTTATTACTCACAGGGTCTGGAAGCTGGTTATTACTCGCAGGGTCTGGAAGCTGGTTATTACTCACAGGGTCTGGTGTAGCTGGTTATTACTCACAGGGTCTGGAAGCTGTTTATTACTCACAGGGTCTGAAAGCTGGTTATTACTCACAAGGTCTGGAAGCTGGTTATTACTCACAGGGCCTGGAAGCTGGTTATTACTCACAGGGTCTGGAAGCTGGTTATTACTCACAGGGTCAGGAAGCTGGTTATTACTCACAGGGTGTGCAAGCTGGTTATTACTCACAGGGTCTGGAAGCTGTTTATTACTCACAGGGTCTGAAAGCTGGTTATTACTCACAGGGTCTGGAAGCTGGTTATTATTCACAGGGTCTGGAAGCTGGTTATTACTCACAGAGTCTGGAGCTGGTTATTACTCACAGGGTCTGGAAGCTGGTTATTACTCACAGGGTCTGGAAGCTGGTTATTACTCACAGGGTCTGGAAGCTGGTTATTATTCACAGGGTCTGGAAGCTGGTTATTACTCACAGGGTCTGGAAGCTGGTTATTACTCACAGGGTCTGGAAGCTGGTTATTATTCACAGGGTCTTGAAGCTTGTTATTATTCAGAGGGTCTGGAAGCTGGTTATTACTCACAGGGTCTGGAAGCTGGTTATTACTCACAGGGTCTGGAAGCTGGTTATTACTCACAGGGTCTGGAAGCTGGTTATTATTCACAGGGTCTGGAAGCTGGTTATTACTCACAGGGTCTGGTGTAGCTGGTTATTACTCACAGGG
Source organism: Mustelus asterias (assembly GCF_964213995.1). Taxonomy (NCBI): domain Eukaryota; kingdom Metazoa; phylum Chordata; class Chondrichthyes; order Carcharhiniformes; family Triakidae; genus Mustelus; species Mustelus asterias. Next base: position 99,697 of record NC_135807.1, on the reverse strand, counting down.
TCTGGAAGCTGTTTATTACTCACAGGGTCTGGAAGCTGGTTATTACTCACAGGGTCTGGAAGCTGGTTATTACTCACAGGGTCTGGAAGCTGTTTATTACTCACAGGGTCTGAAAGCTGGTTATTACTCACAGGGTCTGGAAGCTGTTTATTACTCACAGGGTCTGGAACATGGTTATTATTCACAGGGTCTGGAAGCTGGTTATTACTCACAGGGTCTGGAAGCTGGTTATTACTCACAGGGTCTGGAAGCTGGTTATTACTCACAGGGTCTGGAAGCTGGTTATTATTCACAGGGTCTGGAAGCTGGTTATTACTCACAGGGTCTGGAAGCTGGTTATTACTCACAGGGTCTGGAAGCTGGTTATTATTCACAGTGTCTGGAAGCTTGTTATTATTCAGAGGGTCTGGAAGCTGGTTATTACTCACAGGGTCTGGAAGCTGGTTATTACTCACAGGGTCTGGAAGCTGGTTATTACTCACAGGGTCTGGAAGCTGGTTATTACTCACAGGGTCTGGAAGCTGGTTATTATTCACAGGGTCTGGAAGCTGGTTATTACTCACAGGGTCTGGAAGCTGGTTATTACTCACAGGGTCTGGAAGCTGGTTATTACTCACATGGTCTGGAAGCTGGTTATTACTCACAGGGTCTGGAGCTGGTTATTACTCACAGGGTCTGGAAGCTGGTTATTATTCACAGGGTCTGGAAGCTGGTTATTATTCACAGGGTCTGGAAGCTGGTTATTATTCACAGGGTCTGGAAGCTGGTTATTACTCACAGTGTCTGGAAGCTGGTTATTACTCACAGTGTCTGGAAGCTGGTTATTACTCACAGGATCTGGTGTAGCTGGTTATTACTCACCGGGTCTTGAAGCTTGCTCCTGACAGTTCTCTCTCTCTCTGTGTCTCTGTGCTGTTGTAGTTCCTTCTGGAATCTGCCTTATTTAGTCAGAGTGTAGAGCCTGCTCCGTCCCTTTCTGTCCCACACGGTGCCTTGGACTGTAAATTCTCCATACTGAGGGCAGATCCTAGAGTCGGAAAAGGAAAACTCCCAAAACACTGCAGCTACAAGTCAGAGAGTGACACAAACACTGCGAGTGCGGAATCTAGAATGAGAGAGAGAGGGGGAGGGAGAAAGGAGAGAGCTGTGTGTCCACATTAACCCCTGACTTACTGGCCACAAACTGGGAGAGAGGGAGAGGGAGACAGAGATAACGAGAGAGAGAAACAGGTACAGAGGGGGAGAGAGGGGGAAAGAGACAGAGAGAGAGAGACAGAGAGAGAGACACAGAGAGAGACAGAGAGACACAGAGAGAGACAGAGAGAGAAACACAAAGAGACAGAGACAGAGACACAGAGAGAAACAGAGAGAGAGACACAGAGAGAGACACAGAGAGAAACATAGAGAGACAGAGACACAGAGAGAGACAGAGCGACAGAGACACAGAGCGACAGAGACACAGAGAGAGACACAGAGAGAAACGCAGAGAGACACAGAGAGAGAAGGAGAGAGACACAGAGACAAAGAGACAGAGAGAGACAGACAGAAAGGGACAGAGACACAGAGAGACAGACAGAGAGACACAGAGAGAGACAGAGAGAGAGACACAGAGTGACAGAGACACAGAGAGAGACAGAGAGAGAAACACAGAGACACAGAGAGAGACACAGAGAGAGACACAGAGCGACAGAGACACAGAGAGAGACAGAGAGAGAAACACAAAGAGACAGAGACAGAGACGCAGAGAGAGACAGAGAGAGACACAGAGAGTGAAATAAAGACAAAGAGGGCTAGACTGAGACAGAGAGACAGAGAGAGAGACACAGAGGAAAGGGCAAGGAGAATGTAAGGGATAAAGAGAGAGAAACTGAGACAGAGCGATTCACAGAGATACAGGGAGACACTGCAATGATAAGCAATATCTGATCGATAGCAACAGGAATAAAAGGGACAGTAGCAATGTGGATACAAAATTGGCTGAGTAATAGAAAGCAGAGAGTAACGGCCAATGGATATTTTTCAGGCTGGAGGAAGGTTTGTGGTCGAGTTCCCCAGGGGTCGGTATTGGGTCCCTTGCTTTTCCTGATATATATTAATGATCTAGATCTTGGTGCAGGGACAATTTCAAAGTTTGTGGATAATCCAAATCTTGGAAGCATTGTAAACTGTGAGGCAGACAGTGTGGAACTTCAGTCAAAAGGACAGAGTGGGGAGTGGGCAGATAGGTGGCAGATGAAGTTCAATGTGGAAAAGTGCGAGGTGATGCATTCTGGTAGGAAGAAGATGGAGAGACAATATAAAACAAGGATACAATTCCTACAGGAGATGCAGGAGCAGAGGGAGCTGAGTGTATCTGTGTCTCAATCATTGCAGGACAGGACAGGTGGAGAGAGCAGGGAATAAAGCAGATAGTATTCTGGGCTTTGTTAATAGGGACACAGAGTACAAGAGCAAGGAGATTATGCTGAACTTATACAAGACACTAGTTAGACCTTAGCTGGAATATTGTGCACAGTTCTGGACACCATACCATAGGAAGGATGTGAACACACTGAGTGCAGAAGAGGTTTACAAGAATGGTTCCAGGGATGAGAATCTTCAGTGATGAGGATGGATTGGAGAGGTTGGGACAGTTCTCCTTGGAGAGAGGAAGGCTGAGAGGAGATCTGATAGAGATGTTCAAAATCAAAGAACAAAGAACAATACAGCACAGGAACAGGCCCTTCGGACCTCCAAGCCCACGCCGCTCCCTGGTCCAAACTAGACCATCCATGGGATTGAGGGCTATAGATAGGCCTAGAGGTAGGGATATGATCAGCGCAACTTGTGGGCCGAAGGGCCTGTTTGTGCTGTGGCTTTCTATGTTCTATGTTCTATGTTCTATGTTCTATTCTCTTGTATCCCTCCATTCCCACTCCGTTCATGTGACTATCTAGATAAGTCTTAAACGTTCCCAGTGTGTCCGCCTCCACCACCTTGCCCGGCAGCGCATTCCAGGCCCCCACCACCCTCTGTGTAAAATACGTCCTTCTGATATCCGTGTTAACCTCCCTCCCCTCACCTTGAACCTATGACCCCTCGTGAACGTCACCACCGACCTGGAAAAAGCTTCCCACCGTTCACCCTATCTATGCCTTTCATAATTTTATACACCTCTATTAGGTCACCCCTCATCCTCCGTCTTTCCAGTGAGAACAACCCCATTTTACCCAATCTCTCCTCATAACTAAGCCCTTCCATACCAGGCAACATCCTGGTAAACCTCCTCTGTACTCTCTCCAAAGCCTCCATGTCCTTCTGGTAGTGTGGCGACCAGAACTGGATGCAGTATTCCAAATGCGGCCGAACCAACCTTCTATACAACTGCAACATCAGACCCCAACTTTTATCCTCTTTGCCCCGTCCTATAAAGGCAAGCATGCCATATGCCTTATTCACCACCTTCTCCACCTGTGACGTCACCTTCAAGGATCTGTGGACTTGCACACCCAGATCCCTCTGCGTATCTACACTCTTTATGGCTCTGCCATTTATCGTATAGCTCCTCCCTACGTTAGTTCTACCAAAATGCATCACTTCGCATTTATCTGGATTGAACTCCATCTGCCATTTCTTTGCCCAAATTTCCAGCCTATCTATATCCTTCTGTAGCCTCTGACAATGTTCCTCACTATCTGCAAGTCCAGCCATTTTCGTGTCATCCGCAAACTTACTGATCCCCCCAGTTACACCTTCTTCCAGATCGTTTATATAAATCACAAACAGCAGAGGTCCCAATACAGAGCCCTGCGGAACACCACTAGTCACAGGCCTCCAGCCGGAAAAAGACCCTTCCACTACCACCCTCTGTCTTCTGTGACCAAGCCAGTTCTCCACCCATCTAGCCACCTCCCCCTTTATCCCATGAGATCCAACCTTTTGCACCAACCTACCATGAGGGACTTTGTCAAACGCTTTACTAAAGTCCATATAGACGACATCCACAGCCCTTCCCTCGTCAACCATTCTGGTCACTTCTTCAAAAAACTCCACCAGGTTAGTGAGGCATGACCTCCCTCTCACAAAACCATGCTGACTATCGTTAATGAGTTTATTCCTTTCTAAATGCGCATACATCCTACCTCTAAGAATCCTCTCCAACAACTTCCCTCCCACGGACGTCAAGCTCATCGGCCTATAATTTCCTGGGTTATCCTTCCTACCCTTCTTAAATAATGGGACCACATTAGCTATCCTCCAATCCTCTGGGACCTCACCTGTGTCCAGTGACGAGACAAAGATTTGCGTCAGAGGCCCAGCGATTTAATCTCTCATCTCCCTGAGCAGCCTTGGACAGATTCCATCAGGCCCTGGGGATTTGTCAGTCTTTATATTCCCTAAAAAACCTAACACTTCCTCCCTTGTAATGGAGATTTTCGCTAACGGGTCAACACTCCCCTCCGAGACACTCCCAGTCAACACATCCCTCTCCTTTGTGAATACCGACGCAAAATATTCATTTAGGATTTCCCCTACTTCTTTGGGCTCTAAGCATAATTCCCCACTTTTGGCCCTGAGAGCTCCGATTTTTTCCCTGACAACTCTTTTGTTCCTAACGTATGAATAAAATGCCTTGGGATTCTCCTTAATCCTGTCTGCCAAGGACATTTCGTGACCCCTTTTTGCCCTTCTAATCCCTCGTTTGAGTTCTTTCCTACTTTCTTTGTATTCCTCCAGAGCTCCATCCGTTTTTAGCTGCCTGGACCTAACATACGCCTCTCTTTTTTTTTGACCAATCCCTCAATTTCCCTGGTTATCCACGGTTCTCGAATCCTACCCTTCCTATCCTTCTTTTTTACAGGCACATGCCTGTCCTGCAGCCCTAACAACTGTTCCTTAAAAGACTCCCACATGCCAGACGTGGATTTACCCTCAAACAGCCTCTCCCAATCAACAGCTGCCAATTTCTGCCGAATCCCACTTAAAGTTAGCCTTCCCCCAATCCAACACCTTACCCTTGGGACACCACTCATCCTTTTCCATCACTATCCTAAAGCTAACAGAATTGTGGTCACTATTTGCCACATGTTCCCCTACCGAAACTTTGAAGACCTGACCGGGCTCATTCCCCAGTACTAGGTCCATTATAGCCCCCTCTCTAGTCGGGCTATCTACATATTCTTCCAAAGAACCTTCCTGTACGCATTTTACAAATTCCTCCCCATTCAGACTCCCAGCCCTACGCGATTTCCAGTCTATCCCAGGGAAATTGAAGTCTCCCACTACAACAACCCTATTTTTCCTGCACCTATCCATTATCTCCTGACATATCCGTTCTTCCACGTCCCTTGGGCTGTTGGGGGGCCTGTAGTATACCCCCAACATAGTGACTGCGCCCTTCCTGTTTCTGAGCTCCACCCAGAGTGACTCGCTACACGACTCCTCTGAATTGTCCTCCCTCTGCACCGCTGTAATATGCTCTCTAACTAATACTGCTACTCCCCCACCTCTTTTGGCCCCTCCTCTGTCTCGCCTAAAACACTTGTACCCCGGAATATTCAGTTGCCAGTCCTGTCCCTCTTTCAACCAAGTCTCTGTCACCGCAACCACATCCAAATTCCTCATGAGCATTAAGGCCGTAAGTTCGTCTGTCTTACCTGCTACGCTCCTTGCATTGAAGTATAAGCACTCCAGACCTCCAGGCCCAGTGAGGTCATCCTCCCCCAGAGTGCTCTTCTTCTTTGCCAGCCTTGTCCCAGCCCCAAGCTCGTCCCCAGCCTCTACACTTGTAGACATAATTTTTTGATCCCCACCCCCCCTGTCATATTAGTTTAAACATGAGGGGGCTGGACAGGGTAGATCGGGAGAAACTGTTCCTGCTCGGAAAAGGATCGAGAACGACAGGGCGCAGAGTTAAAGTGATTTACAGAAGAAGCAAATGTGATGTGAGAAAAAGCTTTTTCACCCAGCGAGTGGTTGGGGTCTGGAATGTTGTGCTTGGGAGTGTGGTGGAGGCAGCTTCAATAGAGGCACTCAGGAGAATGTTGGATTATTTATTGAATAGAAACAATGTGCAGGGGTGCGGGGAAAAGGCTGGGGAACGGCACTAAATCATGATGCGCATTCGGAGGGACAGTACAGACACGACGGGCCGAATAGCCTCCTCTGCACTGTAACAGTGCTGTGAGTTTGTGAAGTATAAAGTGGTGATGGAGGGAGACTTTAACATTATCAATATTTATGTAATTAACAATACTCAGTCCTCAGCCCAACAAGGACGAAGATATTGCTGGATCGTCTGCTTGGAGTCATTTCAATAACCTCTGAAGTTGTAAACACTCAAACTTTACTGAAGATGTTTACAGTTATTAGAATCCTGCCACACACTGACTCCATCCCACGCTGCTTTCTCCAATCACATCAGTTTCTCTCACTTCCTTCTATGACATTGCAGACTATTAACCCTTTATGGGACTTAATCTAACACTAACATAGCAAATGGTATGTTGGCCTTCATAGCGAGAGGATTTGAGAACAGGGATAGGGATGTTTTGCTGCAACTCTACAGGGTGTTGGTGAGTATTGTGTGTAGTTTTGGTGTCCTTATCTGAGGGAGGATGTCCTTGCTACAGAGGGAGTGCAGCGAAGGTTTGCCAGGCTGATTCCTGGGATGGAGTCACATTGTGCAGTCATTCCTGGGATGGTGAGATAATATATTCAGTTCCCTCTTCCAAATCATTAATATATAATGTGAACAGTTGGGGTCATAGAGTAATCGATGTTTACAACATGAAAACAGGCCCTTCGGCCCAACTTGTCCATGCCGCCCTTTTTTTTAAACCCCTAAGCTAATCCCAATTGCCTGCATTTGGCCCATATCCCTCTATACCCATCTTACCCATGGATAGAGCTGTGAAGAAGGCCTATAGTGTGTTAGCTTTTATTAACAGGGGGTTGGAGTTTAAGAGCCGTGGGGTTATGCTGCAACTGTACAGGACCTTGGTGAGACCACATTTGGAATATTGTGTGCAGTTCTGGTCACCTCACTATAAGAAGGATGTGGAAGCGCTGGAAAGAGTGCAGAGGAGATTTACCAGGATGCTGCCTGGTTTGGAGGGTAGGTCTTATGAGGAAAGGTTGAGGGAGCTAGGGCTGTTCTCTCTGGAGCAGAGGAGGCTGAGGGGAGACTTAATAGAGGTTTATAAAATGATGAAGGGGATAGATAGAGTGAACGTTCAAAGACTATTTCCTTGGGTGGATGGAGCTATTACAAGGGGGCATAACTATAGGGTTCGTGGTGGGAGATACAGGAAGGATATCAGAGGTAGGTTCTTCACGCAGAGAGTGGTTGGGGTGTGGAATGGACTGCCTGCAGTGATAGTGGAGTCAGACACTTTAGGAACATTTAAGCGGTTATTGGATAGGCACATGGAGCACACCAGGATGATAGGGAGTGGGATAGCTTGATCTTGGTTTCAGATAAAGCTCGGCACAACATCGTGGGCCGAAGGGCCTGTTCTGTGCTGTACTGTTCTATGTTCTATGTTCTATGTAACTATCTATAGAGTGGGTATAGGGGTCCTAGGGGTCCTATATAGGTCCTATATTAGGGGTCCCAGTAAAGATCCCTGCGGAACCCTGCTAGTCAATGACTGCCAATCAGAAAAAGCCCCATTCTTTGATTCCTATTTGCTAACCAGCTTTCTATCCATCTCAAGACATTACCTGCAATCCAATATGCTTTAAACTTAGATAGTAGTCTGCTATGCGAGGTCTCGTCAAAAGCCTTCTGAAAGTCTAAATAAACCACATTCACTGGTTCTCCCCATTGAATGTGGGGAGAAGGAGAGATATTGAATAGGGCAGTGGATGTTGTCTACATTGACTTCAGTAAGGCCTTTGAAAAGGTTCCTCATGGCAGACTGGTGCAGAAGGTGAAGTCGCATGGGATCAGAGGTGAGCTGGCAAGGTGGATACAGAACTGGCTCAGTCAAAGAAGACAGAGGTTAGCAGTGGAAGAGTGAGTTTCTGAATGGAGGGCTGTGACAAGTGGTGTTCACAGTAAGAAGTTTAACAACACCAGGTTAAAGTCCAACAGGTTTATTTGGTAGCAAAAGCCACACAAGCTTTCGGAGCTGCAAGCCCCTTCTTCAGGTGAGTGGGAATTCTGTTCACAAACAGAGCATATAAAGACAAGTGGTGTTCCTCAGGGATCAGTGCTGGGACCTTTGCTGTTTGTAATATATATAAATGATTTGGAGGAAAATGTAACTGGATTGATTAGTAAGTTTGCGGATGACACAAAGGTTGGTCAATTTGTGGATAGTGATGAGGACCATCAGAGGATACAGCAGGATACAGATCGGTTGGAGACTTGGGCGGAGAGATGGCAGATGGAGTTTAATCCGGACAAATGTGAGGTAATGCATTTTGGAAGGTCTAATACAGATAGGAAATATACAGTAAATGGCAGAACCCTGAAGAGTATTGATAGGCAGAGGGATCTGGGTGTACAGGTACACAGGTCACTGAAAGTGGCAGCGCAGGTGGAGAAGGTAGTCAAGAAGGCATACGGCATGCTTGCCTTCATCGGCCGGGGCATTGAGTTTAAAAATTGACAAGTCATGTTACAGCTTTATAGAACCTTAGTTAGGCCACACTTGGAATATAGTGTTCAATTCTGGATGTGGAGGCTTTGGAGAGGGTACAGAAAAGGTTTACCAGGATGTTGCCTGGTATGGAGGGCATTAGCTATGAGGAGAGGTTGGAGAAACCTGGTTTGTTCTCACTGCAGAGACGGAGGTTGAGGGGCGACCTGATAGAGTCTACAAGATTATGAGAGGCATGGACAGAGTGGATAATCAGAAGCTTTTTCCCAGGGTGGAAGAGTCAATTACTAGGAGGCACAGGTTTGAGGTGCAAGGGGCAAGGTTCAAAGGAGATGTACGAGGCAGATTTTTTACACAGAGAGTAGTGGGTGCCTGGAACTCGTTGCCGGGGGAGGTAGTGGAAGCGGATATGATAGTGAGTTTTAAGGAGCATCTTGACAAGTACATGAATAGATGGGAATAGAGGGATATGGTCCCCGGAAGGGTAGGGGGTTTTAGTTCAGTCGGGCAGCATGGTCAGTGCAGGCTTGGAGGGCAGAAGGGCCTGTTCCTGTGCTGTAATTTTCTTTGTTCTTTGTTCTTTGAATTTGATGATCAGCCATGATCAAAATGAATGGTGGAGAAGACTCGAAGGGTCGAATGGCCTCCTCCTGCTTCTAGTTTCTATGTGTGGTGAACCATAGTTGGTTACCACTATGAGTACTGAACCATAGATGGTCAGCATTATGGGTGTTTGTAGATATGTTACTGTTGTCACTGTTGGGGTTAGTGTTGGGGTGTTCTACCTGTTGATATATTTCTGTGGTACACTCCAGTTGGCTCCGCCTACCTGGAGGAGTATAAAGGTCACGGCACTGCCTGGTGACCCTTTCGTCTGGGATTGTATTGTATATAGTGTGCTCCATTCTTGTTAGTAATAAAAGCCTTTATTTCCCGGGTACGATCCAGCCTCCCGAGTGATTTAATCGCGCATCACTATGTTTCTATGAATGTTTGCAAAAAGCAGTTAGATGTAGAAGTTGGGGTGAAGGAATCAAACGATAGTGGGGGAAGGGAGGATTAGGCTATTGAATTTGATTTATTATTGTCACATGTATTAACATGCAGTGGTATGTTAATTATTGTTTCTCGCTCACTATACAGACAAAGCATACCGTTCATAGAGAAGGAAAGGAGAGAGTGCAGAATGTAGTGTTACAGTCATAGCTAGGGTGTAGAGAAAGATCAACTTAATGCAAGGTAGTTCCATTCAAAAGTCTGACAGCAGCAGGGAAGAAGCTGTTCTTGAGTCGGTTGATACATGACTTTTGTATCTTTTGCCTGATGGAAGAAAAATAGAAAAACTACAGCACAAAACAGGCCCTTCGGCCCCACAAGTTGTGCTGAACATATCCCTACCTTCTGGGCCTACCTATAACCCTCCATCCTATTAAGTCCCATGTACTCACCCAGGAGTCTCTTAAAAGACCCTATTGAGTTTGCCTCCACCACCACTGACGGCAGCCAATTCCACTCGCCCACCACCCTCTGTGTGAAAAACTTCCCCCGAACATTTCCCCTGTACCTACCCCCCAACACCTTAAACCTGTGTCCTCTCGTAGCAGCCATTTCCACTCTGGGAAAAAGCCTCTGAGAGTCCACCCGATCAATGCCTCTCAACATCTTATATACCTCTATTAGGTCCCCTCTCATCCTACGTCTCTCCAAGGAGAAAAGACCGAGCTCCCTCAGCCTATCCTCATAAGGCATGCCACTTAATCCAGGCAACATCCTTGTAAATCTCCTCTGCACCCTTTCAATCTTTTCCACATCCTTCCTGTAATGAGGCGACCAGAACTGAGCACAGTACTCCAAGTGGGGTCTGACGAGGGTCTTATATAGCTGCATCATTATCCCCGGACTCCTAAACTCAATCCCTCGATTGATAAAGGCCAGCACACCATATGCCTTCTTAACCACCTCCTCCACCTGCGGGGCCGATTTCAGAGTCCTATGGACCCGGACCCCAAGGTCCTTCTGATCCTCGACTGTACTAAGAGTCTTTCCCTTTATATTGTACTCCTTCATCCCATTCGACTTGCCAAAATGGACCACTACGCATTTATCTGGGTTGAAGTCCATCTGCCACTTCTCCACCCAGTCTTGCATCCTATCTATGTCCCTCTGTAACTTCTGACATCCCTCCAGACTATCCACAACCCCACCAACCGTCGGCAAACTTACCAACCCATCCCTCCACTTCCTCATCCAGGTCATTTATGAAAATGACAAACAGCAAGGGTCCCAGAACAGATCCCTGGGGCACACCACTGGTGACCGACCTCCATTTAGAAAAAGACCCATCTATACCCACTCTCTGCCTCCTTTGGGCAAGCCAGTTCTGGATCCACAGGGCAGCAGCCCCTTGGATCCCATGCCCTCTCACTTTTTCTCGAAGCCTTGCATGGGGGACCTTATCGAACGCCTTGCTAAAATCCATATAAACCACATCTACCGCCTTCCCTTCGTAAATGTGTTTAGTCACATTTTCGAAGAACTCCACCAGGCTCGTAAGGCATGATCTGCCTTTGACAAAGCCATGCTGAGTATTCTTGAGCATACTAAACCTCTCTAAATGCTCATAAATCTTGTCCCTCAGGAAGGTGGAAGAGAGAATGTCCGGGGTGCGTGGGATCCTTAATTATGCTGGTTGCTTTGTCGAGGCAGTGGGTAGACAGAGTCAGTGGATGGGAGGCTGGTTTGTGTGATGCTCTGGGCTTCGTTCACAACCCCTTGTAGTTTCTCGCGGTCTTGGGCAGAGCAGGAGCCCATACCAACCTGTGATACAGCCAAAAAGAATGCTTTCTATGATGCATCTATAAAAGTTGGTGAGAGTCGTAGCTGACATGCCGAACTTCCTTAATCTTCTGAGAAAGTAGAGGCGTTGGTGGGCTTTCTTAACTATAGTGTCGGCATGGGGGGACCAGGACAGGTTGTTGGTGATCTGGACACCTAAAAACGTGAAGCTCTCGACCCTTTCTACTTCGTCCCTGTTGATGTAGACAGGGGCCTGTTCTCCTTTATGCTTCCTGAAGTCGATGACAATCTCCTTTGTTTTGTTAACATTGAGGGAGAGATTATTGTTACTGCACCAGTTCACCAGATTCTCTATCTCATTCCCGTACTCTGTCTCGTCATTGTTTGAGATCCGATCCACTACGGTGGTGTCATCAGCAAACTTGAAAATCGAATTGGAGGAGAATTTGGCCGCACATCATAGGTGTATAAGGAGTATAGTAGGGGGCTGAGAACACAGTCTTATGGGGCACCGGTGTTGAGGATGATCGTGGAGGAGATGTTGTTGTCTATCCTTACTGACTGCAGTCTGTGAGTTAGGAAGTTCAGGATCCAGTCGCAGAGGGAGGAGCCGAGGCCCAGGCCATGGAGCTTGGACATGAGTTTTATTGGAATAATGGTGTTGAAGGCTGAGCTGTAGTCTATGAATAGGAGTCTGACATCGGTGTCCTTGTTATCTAGGTGTTCCAGGGTTGAGTGCAGGGCCAGGGAGATGGTGTCTGCTGTGGACCTGTTGCAGTGGTAGGCAAACTGTAGTGGATCCAGGCAGTCCGGGAGGCTGGAATTGATTCGTGCCATGACTAACCTTTCGAAGCACTTCATAATGATGGATGTCAGAGCCACCGGCCGATAGTCATTAAGGCACCCTGCTTGGCTTTTCTTAGGTACCGGGATGATGGTCAGCCATGATGAAAATGAAAAGCAGAGAAGGTTTGAAGGGTCAGATGGCCTCCTCCTGTGGGGGAACACTTCTGTAAGAAGCTTAGATCAATGGAGGAGAGCAACCTAACAATGAACTCTGAAACTGGAGAGAGCTCATTGCAATGGGATGGGAAGGGACAAACCAGCGGGAATGGTACTGCATGGACAAATTGTCACAGAATGAAGAGATACGTCAGATAGGGACAAAATTCATTCAGTATAACCAACCACCCTGTTAAACTGCTGCAGTCCATGTGGTGTAGGTACACCCATAGTGCTGTGAGGGAGGGAGTTCCAGGATTTTGACCCAGTGACAGTGAAGGAACAGCTAATATATTTCCAAGTCAGGATGGTGAGTGGCTTGGGGGGGAACCGCCAGATGGTGGTGTTCCCAGATATCTGCTGCCCTTGTCCTTCTGGATTGAAGCTGTGATAACTTTAGCAAAGATAAAACAGGAAAGGCGGCCAAACTATGGCTTACAGGGGAAATTAGAGATTGTATTAGATCCAAGGAAGGGGCAGACAGATTGGCCAGAAAAAACAGCAGATCTGAAGATTGGGAGCAGTTTAGAATTAAACAAAGTCGGATCAAGGGAATGATTGAGAAGGGGAATAGGGTACAAGGGTAAACTTGTAGCGAACATAAAAACTTACTGTAAAAGTTTCTGTCGGTGTGTGAGGAGAAATAGATTGGTGAAGACTAATGTAGGTCCCTTACAGTCAGAAACAGGGGAATTATAATGGGGAATAAAGAAATGGCCGAGCAACTGAATACACACTTTGGTTCTGTCTTCACAAAGGACACAAATAACATAGCAGAAATGTTGTGAGAGGGAGGAACTGAAGGAAATCAATATTAGTGGTGAAATATGCTGGGAAAATTGATGGGATTGAAGACGGATAAATCCCCAGGGCCTGATAATCTACATCCCAGAGTACTTAAGGAAATGGCTCTAGAAATAGTGGATGCATTGGTGGTCATCTTCCAGGATTCTATAGACTCTAGAACAGTCCCTGCAGATTGGAGGGTAGAGAATGTCACTCTAATATTCAAAAAGGGAGGTAGAGAGAAAACAGGGAATTATAGACCAGTAAGCTTAACGTCGGTAGTGGGGAAAATTCTTCAATCCGTTATCAAGGAGTTTATAGCGGAGCATTTAGAAAGCAGCGGTAGGATCAGACAGAGTCAGCATGGATTTATAAAAGGGAAATCATTTTTGACAAATGTACTGGAATTCTTTGAGGATGTAACTGGTACAATCACATAGGAGAAAGGCTGATAAGAATGCTCTGTACTCAGAGTGACACTCTGGAATAATAGTGGTTGTGGGTTTGGAAGGTGCTGCCTAAGGATTCTTACAACAGGGCATCTTTTTTTATTCACCAATGGGATGTGGCCGTCATTGGCAAAGCCAAGTTGCCCATCCCTAGTTGCCCCTAAACTGAGTGTCTCGCTCGGCCATTTCAGAGGCAGTTAAGAGTCAGTCACATTGCCGTGGCTCTGGAGTCACATGTAGGCCAGGCCGGGTAATGAAGGCAGATTTCCTTCCCTAAAGGACATTAGTGAACCAGGTGGGTTTTTCCGACAATCGACAATGGTTTCATGGTCATCAGTAGATTCTTAATTCCCGATTTTTATTGAATTCAAATTCTATCATCTGCTGTGGTGGGCTTTGAACCCGGATTGTTCAGGGGATGTGGGCGTCACTGGCTGGGCCAGCATTCATTGCCCATTCCTATCTGCCCTTGAATTGAGTGGTCTTGCTGCATTTGGACATGGGCTCTCTCAGGATCTGAGAAGCCACATTCTGCAGTCAGCAGCAAACATCCCCAGTTCTGACTCTATGACGGAAGGAAAGTCATCATCAGCTCCAGGATTCTGGCCTGGTCTGATTGACTCTGTTCCGTTAGAATAAACTCTATAAGCCAGTGAAACTCTAAACCCCTGAGGTGGAACCTCCCACCAAACCCTTTCAAAGTTCCTTCTGCTTTTCATTATCACAGCTAACCTGTTCAAGTCTGCTAATTTAGCTTTTATTCCATTGGATTAATCTGCTGTGGAAACCTTTGACGCAACTCTTTCTGATATCCTTTGTGTAAATAGCTAAATCCGGTTACAGCAAGTCCATTTCATTGGAAAAGATTACCGGTTCCGAGTAAATCCTCACCAACTGTTCCCCATCAATCTAACAGAGGGGTCAGAGCCAAGCGTAGGAAGAGCAAAAATTAAAGACTTCAAACCATAAAACCATAAGACATAGGAGCAGAATTAGGCCACTCGGCCCATCGAGTCTGCTCCGCCATTCAATCATGGCTGATATTTTTCTCATCCCCGTTCTCCTGCCTTTTCCCCATAACTCCTGATCCCCTTATTAATCATTAAGGAGAAAAGCTATTCTTGAACTGGCAGACAGAGCCAGGGCAGGGGGCATAGGGCAGGGGGCACATTCTGATCCACAAGAAGAGGATACACAGAGAGGGCAAAGTGTGAGGTCACAGGGCAAGGGGGCAGAGTGACAAAGGGCAAGGGAATGGGGCAAAGAGCAGTAGGCACGGGCACAGGGATAGGGCGCAGACGGAAATCAGAAATACAGGGCCCGATTCTCCCATGGCGACCTGCCGCTTTTCTGGAGGGGGGAGTCGGGAGCTGTGCGTGTTGGCCATTTCATGGGTTCCTCGCGAGTGTTTATGATCTGCGCGCATCTCACAACCGGATGAAAATGGCACCGCCGGGAACCCACAGAAGTCCAGCGGGAAGTGAGGTAAGCCATTTGAATATGTTTTACATATATTTTAAATGTATTTTAAATGTGATTATCAGGCCCGGGATGGAACATTCCGGGTCTGATAGCATCTCCCACCCCGCCAGGAGGACTTCATTCCGGCGGGGTTTAGACCAGCTCCCCACAGTCGGGGAACTAGCAGGAGACCCCGCTAGTTACAGAACAAAGAGGTCTAGGGGTACATGTTCATAGCTCCTTGAAAGTGGAGTCACAGGTGGACAGAGTAGTGAAGAAGGCATTCAGCATGCTTGGTTTCATCGGTCAGAACATTGAAGACAGGAGTTGGGACGTCTTGTTGAAGTTGTACAAGACATTGGTAAGGCCACACTTGGAATACTGTGTGCAATTCTGGTCATCCTATTAGAGAAAGGATATCATTAAACTAGAAAGAGTGCAGAAAAGATTTACTAAGATGCTACCGGGACTTGCTGGATTGAGTTATAAGGAGAGGCTGGGACTTTTTTCTCTGGAGCGTAGGAGGCTGAGGGGTAACCTTATAGAGGTCTATAAAATAATGAGGGGCACAGATCAGCTAGATAGCCAATATCTTTTCCCAAAGGTCGGGGAGTCTAAAACTAGACGGCATAGGTTTAAGGTGAGAGGGGAGAGATACAAAAGTGTCCAGAGGGGCAATTTTTTCACACAGAGGGTGGTGAGTGTCTGGAACAAGCTGCCAGAGGTAGTAGTAGGGGCGGGTTCAATTTTGTCTTTTAAAAAGCACTTAGATCATTACATGGGTAAGATGGGTATAGGGGGATATGGGCCAAATGCGGGCCCATAGCTTAGGGGTTTTAAAAAAAAGGGCAGCATGGACAAGTTGGGCCGAAGGGCCTGGTTCCGTGCTGTAAACCTCTCTGAGTCTATGACTCTACGACTCTATGACCCCGGGGGGTTGGTCAGTAGGGGGGTGGTACCCCCTGGGCATGGTCACCCTGGCACTGCACATTGGGCATCGGACAATGCCAAGGTGGCTGGGCCTATTGTGGGCAGGGCTTAGGGGCAATTGGTGGGGGTAGGGGGTCCCGCTGCCACTCTGCATTGGGATTGGTCTGGGCAGGTGAGAGGTCAGTGATCGGGGCGGGCTGTGGGTGTTGGTCTGACCCCGGGGGGAGGAGGCGGCTCTGATCCCAGGGGGGTCTGACCCGGGGGGGGT
The DNA here is from genome assembly GCF_964213995.1 of Mustelus asterias. Taxonomy (NCBI): domain Eukaryota; kingdom Metazoa; phylum Chordata; class Chondrichthyes; order Carcharhiniformes; family Triakidae; genus Mustelus; species Mustelus asterias. The sequence goes on along the minus strand of NC_135807.1, from coordinate 83,417 downwards.
TCTGCTGGGGGGCGGGGGGGGGCGGGGGAGGGAGCAGTGGGCTGTGCATCGGGGCGCTCCAGGCCAGGGGGGGAGTCAGGGCTGGCCCGGGAATTGTCGTGGGGGTCGCGATCGGGCCGTGGGGGGGTGCTGGAGGGGCAGCACTGCGGGGGTCCCGGGTTGGCCAGTGATCAGGAGTCTGACAGATCGGGGCCACTGCGCATGCGCAGAGTTCCAGAACTGACAGAGTCCGGCGTGAATAGGCCGCACCCCCCCTGGGTTTTTAATGAGATTCACGACTGGGACCCCTGCAGTGCAGAGAGTGCGGACATTCGAGTGAGAAGCTGCACTGACTGAACAGTCATGATCGAGGACAGTTTTCCTGCAGATTCAGCAGTTTTGGGAGGATCGCCCCCACAATTCCTAAAGCTGTGAAAGATATCAAATAGGGAGATGCAGTTCATACAGAGAGGGACTGTGATCAAATACAGAACTTGCATAATCGTAATATAATTATGAAATTAATTTCAAACTGGATAAATGTGAGGTTTTGGAAGTTAGCCGAGACCAACTATTTTTCAATTTTTGGCATTAGTGAGAGTAGAAGGTGTTTTGCTCCAGGTGGAATTCTATTAACCGATCAGGAAGCTTTATTTAGAACTAACTGAAATCTCAAATCAAACCCCAGAGGGGGTGGAATGCCTCATCCTGTCAGCTTGGATCTTGCTTTGATCCAGACACGATGTCTATCCTTTTCTGGTCAGCTTGGATCTGGTTTGTCCTTGTGTGAAGTCTCTGACTGGACTTCATTGGCTTTTTAGATTAGGAATAAAGGAATAAAAAGGCCCATTAGCATAACTTTTACCAATTGAAATACTTAAACATGACATCACTGCTCGGCTCTCTCTATCAGGACAAAGAAAAGTACAGCACAGGAACAGGCCCTTCGGCCCTCCGAGCCCGGGCTGGTCACGATGCCCCAACTCAAACAAATCCTTCTGCCCTTACTCAGTCCGTATCCCTCTATTCCCTCCCTATTCATGGACCCATCCAGATGCCTCTTAAATGTTGCAAATGTTCCTGCAGGAGTAGGATGCTTGGGCGGATGAACACGTGGCTGAGGAACTGGTGCAGGGGGCAGGGTTTCCAATTCTTGGATCATTGGGACCTCTTCTGGGACAGGTGGGACCTGTACAAGAGAGACGGGTTACACCTAAACTACAAGGGGACCAATATACTTGCAGGGAGATTTGCTAGTGTTATTGGGGAGCGTTTAAACTAGATTTGCAGGGGGGGGGGAACCAGAGTGCCAGAGCAGATAGTGGAGCAGGGGTAAAAAGACAGGTTCGTTCAAGCAAAATCACAAATGGAAGGGTAGAGTGTGGTGGAAATAATCTTCTGAGGTGTGTCTATTTCAATGCCAGGAGAATTGTGGGGAAGGCAGATGAGCTGAAGGCGTGGATAGACACATGGAAATATGACATTATAGCCATTAGTGAAACTTGGCTACAGGAGGGGCAGGACTGGCAGCTCAATGTTCCAGGGTTCCAATGTTTCAGGCGGGATAGAGGCAGAGGGATAAAAGGTGGGGGGGTGGCATTGTTGGTCAGGGAAAATGTTACAGCGGTACTCAGGCAGGATAGATTAGGGAGCTTGTCTACAGAGGCCCTATGGGGGGAGCTGAGAAACAGGAAAGGTATGACCACATTAATGGGGTTGTATTATAGACCACCCAATAGTCAGCGAGAATTGGAGGAGCAAATCAGTGGAGAGATAGCTGACCACTGCAAGAAACACAAAGTTGTGATAGTAGGGGATTTTAATTTTCCACATATAGATTGGGACTCGCATACTGTTAAAGGTTTAGACGGAGTAGAGTTTGTAAAATGTGTTCAGGAGAATTTTCTACATCAGTAATAGAGGTGCCAACTAGAGAGGATGCGATATTGGATCTCCTATTGGGAAATGAGTTAGGGCAGGTGATGGATGTGAGTGTGAGGGAACACTTTGGATCCAGTGATCATAATGCCATTAGTTTCAACCTGATCGTGGATAAGGATAGATCTGGTCCTCGGGTTGAAGTTCTGAACTGGAAAAAGGCCAAATTTGATGAAATGAGAAGGGATCTGGGAAGTGTGGATTGGCACAGGCTGTTCTCTGGTAAGGATGTAAATGGAAAGTGGGAGGCCTTCAAAGGAGAAATTTTGAGAGTGCAGAGTTTGTATGTTCCTGTCAGGATTAAAGGCAAAGTAAATAGGAATAAGGAACCTTGGTTCTCGAGGGAGATTGTAACACTGATTAAAAGGAAGAGAGAGTTGTATGAAATGTACAGGCAGCAAGGAACACATCAGATGCTCGAGGAGTATAAAAAGTGCAAGAAGCTACTTAAGAGGGAAATCAGGGGGGCTAAAAGAAGACATGAGGTTGCTTTGGCAGACAGAGTGAAGGAAAATCCAAAGAGCTTCTATAGGTATGTTAGGAGCAAAAGGATAGTGAGGGATAAAATTGGTCCTCTTGAAGACCAGACTGGTAGACTGTGTATGGAACCAAAAGAGATGGGGGAGATACGAAATGGTTTTTTTGCATCCGTATTTACTGAGGAAACGGTCATGGAGTCTACGGAAATAGGGCAAACTGGTAGGGAGGCCATGGAACCTTTACAGATTAAAGGGGAGGAGGTGCTCGCTGTCTTGAGGCAAATCAGAGTGGATAAATCCCCAAGACCGGACAGGGTATTCCCACGGACCTTGAGGGAAGCTAGTGTTGAACTTGCAGGGGCCCTGGCAGACATATTTAAAATGTCAGTTTTCACGGGGGAGGTGCCGGATGATTGGAGGGTGGCTCATGTTGTTCCGTTGTTTAAAAATGGTTCCAAAAGAAATCCGGGAAATTATAGGCCAGTAAGTTTGACGTCGGTGGTGGGCAAGTTATTGGAAGGTGTGATAAGGGATAGGATCTACAAATATTTGGATAGACAGGGACTTATTAGGGAGAGTCAACATGGCTTTGTGCGTGGTAGGTCATGTTTGACCAATCTATTAGAGTTTTTCGAGGAGGTTACCAGGAAAGTGGATGAAGGGAAGGCGGTGGATGTTGTCTACCTGGATTTCAGCAAGGCCTTTGACAAGCTCCCTCATGGGAGGTTAGTTAGGAAGGTTCAGTCGCTAGGTATACATGGGGAGGTAGTAAATTGGATTAGATACTGGCTCAATGGAAGAAGCCAGAGAGTGGTTGTGGAGCATTGCTTCTCTGAGTGGAGGCCTGTGACTAGTGGTGTGCCGCCGGGATCGGTGTTGGGTCCATTGTTGTTTGTCATCTATATCAATGATCTGGATGATAATGTGGTAAATTGGATCAGCAAGTTTGCTGATGATACAAAGATTGGAGGTGTAGTGGACAGTGAGGAAGGTTTTCAAAGCTTGCAGAGGGATTTGGACCAACTAGAAAAATGGGCTAAAAAATGGCAAATGGAATTTAACGCAGACAAGTGTAAGATATTGCACTTTGGAAGGACAAACCAAAGAAGAACGTACAGGGTAAATGGTAGGACTCTGAAGAGTGCAGTTGAACAGAGGGATCTGGGAATACAGGTACAGAATTCCCTAAAAGTGACGTCACAGGTGGATAGGGTCGTAAAGAGTGCCTTTGGTACATTGGCCTTTATAAATCGGAGTATCGAGTATAAAAGCTGGAGTGTTATGGTAAGGTTAAATAAGGCATTGGTGAGGCCGAACTTGGAGTATTGTGTACAGTTTTGGTCACCTAGTTACAGGAAGGATGTAAATAAGGTTGAAAGAGTGCAGAGAAGGTTCACAAGGGTGTTGCCGGGACTTGAGAAGCTGAGTTACAGAGGGAGATAATAGGTTGGGACTTTATTCCCTGGAGCGTAGAAGATTGAGGGGAGATTTGATAGAGGTGTATAAGATTTTGATGGGTATAGATAGAGTGAATGCAAGCAGGCTTTTTCCACTGAGGCTCAGGGAGAAAAAAACCAGAGGGCATGGGTTAAGGTTGAAAGGAGAAATGTTTGAAGGGAATATTAGGGGGGGCTTCTTCGCGCAGGGAGTGGTGGGAGTGTGGAATGAGCTGCCGGATAAAGTGGTAAATGCACTTTTAACATTTCAGAAAAACTTGGACGGGTTCATGGATGAGAGGGGTGTGGAGGGATATGGTCCAAGTGAAGGTCAGTGGGACGAGGCAAAAAATGGTTCTGCACAGACAAGAAGGGCCAAAAGGCCTGTTTCTGAGCTGTAATTTTCTATGGTTTTATGGTTCCCATAGGAGCGAGTTCCATGTTCTCCCCAATCCCCATGGGAGCCAGTCCCACATTCTCCCCAATCCCCATGGGAGCGCGTCCCACTCCCCATGGGAGCGAGTCCCACATTCCCCGCACTTCCCGTGGGAGTGAGTCCCACATTCTCCCCAAGCCTCATGGGAGCGAGTCCCACATTCCCCCCACTTCCCGTGGGAGCGAGTCCCACATTCCCCCCACTCCCCATGGGAGTTCCTGTTGGGGAACACTACAGCAGTCACGGGCATTCAGCCTCTGATCTTCGGGTGAGCATTCTCCAAGGCGGCCTTCACGACACACGACAGCGCAGAGTCGCTGAGCAGAAACTGATAGCCAAGTTCCGCACACATGAGGACGGCCTCAACCGGGATCTTGGGTTCATGTCACACTATCTGTAACCCCCACCACTTGCCTGGGCTTGCAAACTCTCACTAACTGTCCTGTCTGGAGACAATACACATCTCTTTAACCTGGGCTTAACCCTCTCTCCACTCACATTGTCTGCACCTGTAAAGACCTGATTACCTGTTAAGACTCGCATTCCAACCATTATCTTGTAATTGAGTCTGTGTCTGTATTTGCCCTATTTGTGAACCCAATCCTCCACTCACCTGAAGAAGAAGTGCCGCTCCGAAAGCTCGTGCTACCAAATAATCCTGTTGGACTTTAACCTGGAGTTGTGAGACTTCTCACTGTATCCATCCCAGTCTAACACCGGCATCTCCACATCCAGAGATCTGCAAAAGGCAAGAGGTGTTTTCTTGCTCTCTCTCTCTCACTGTAGTTCTGCCGGGTGAAGACAGGTTTTCCTCTGGATTCTGCTGTCCGAGAGTCAGAGGAATGGGTGTCTCTCTCTGTCTCTCACATTGATGTATGAGGAGAGATTGACGAGGTTGGGATTGATTTCACTGGAGTTCAGGTGAATGAGGGGGGATCTCATAGAGACTTATAAAATTCTAACAGGACGAGACAGGGTAGATGCAGGGAGGATGTTCCCGATGGTGGGGGAGTCCAGAACCAGGGGTCACAGTCTGATGATTCGGGGTAGACCATTTAGGACGGAGATGAGGAGACATTTCTTCACCCAAAGAGCGGTGACCTGTGGAATTCATTACCACAGGAAGTAGCTGATGCCAAAACATTGAATGTATTCGAGAGGCGGCTGGATATAGCACTTGGGGCGAACGGGATCAAAGGTTATGGGGAGAAAGCAGGATTAGGCTTTTGAGTTGGATGATCAGCCATGATCGTAATGAATGGCGGAGCAGGCTCGAAGGGCCAAATGGCCTCCTCCTGCTCCTATCTTCTACGTTTCTATCTTTCTATCTCTGTCCAGTGGGGTTAAAAGGCTGGAAGACTGGGAATTCACGCAAGCCTGTGTCTCTTGCACACTGATTCTGAGGAAGAGTTTACATCTATGGGAATATTGCTTAAGTTGTAACTAATGTTGAGGTCAGGGATAGGTGTGTGAATGCTTTAGAGGATGTCAATATATCGAAGGAGGAAGTATTGGGCATCCTAAATTGGCTTAAGATAGACAAATCCTCAGGGCCAGATGGGATCTATCCCAGGTTACTGCGGGAGGCAAGAGGAGAAATAGCTGGGGCCTTAACAGATATCTTCACATCCTCTTTGACCATAGGCGAGGTTCCAGAGAACATAAGAACATAAGAAATAGGAGCAGGAGTAGGCCATCTAGCCCCTCGAGCCTGCCCCGCCATTCAATAAGATCATGGCTGATCTGAAGTGGATCAGTTCCACTTGCCCGCCTGCTCCCTGTAACCCCTAATTCCCTTACCGATCAGGAATCCATCTATCCGTGACTTAAACATATTCAACGAGGTAGCCTCCACCACTTCAGTGGGCTGAGAATTCCAGAGATTCACCACCCTCTGAGAGAAGAAGTTCCTCCTCAACTCTGTCCTAAACTGACCCCTTTTTATTTTGAGGCTGTGCCCTCTAGTTCTAGTTTCCTTTCTGAGTGGAAAGAATCTCTCCACCTCTACCCTATCCAACCCCTTCATTATCTTATAGGTCTCTATAAGATCCCCCCTCAGCCTTCTAATTTCCAACGAATACAAACCCAATCTGCTCAGTCTCTCCTCATAATCCAAACCCCTCATCTCTGGTATCAACCTGGTGAACCTTCCCTGCACTCCCTCCAATGCCAATATATCCTTTCGCAAATAAGGGGACCAATACTGCACACAGTATTCCAGCTGCGGCCTCACCAATGCCCTGTACAGATGCAGCAACACATCTCTGCTTTTATATTCTATCCCCCTTGCGACATAGGCCAACATCATGTGTTGAGTATAGGGCTAACGGGAGGACTTTGAATAGTGTGGAGGAGCAGAGGGATCTAGGTGTATGTGTGCATAGATCCCTGAAAGTTGGGAATCAAGTAGATAAGGTTGTTAAGAAGGCATATGGTGTCTTGGCGTTTATTGGTAGGGGGATTGAATTTAGGAGTCGTAGCGTTATGTTGCAACTGTACACAACTCTGGTGCGGCCGCACTTGGAGTACTGTGTGCAGTTCTGGTCCCCACATTACAGGAAGGATGTGGAGGCTTTGGAGAGGGTGCAGAGGAGGTTTACCAGGATGTTGCCTGGTATGGAGGGGAGATCCTATGAGGAGAGGCTGAGGGATTTGGGATTGTTTTCGCTGGAAAGGCGGCGGCTAAGAGGGGATCTTATTGAAACATATAAGATGATTAGAGGTTTAGATAGGGTGGATAGTGATAGCCTTTTTCCTCTGATGGAGAAATCCAGCACGAGGGGGCATGGCTTTAAATTGAGGGGGGGTAGTTATAGAACCGATGTCAGGGGTAGGTTCTTTACCCAGAGGGTGGTGAGGGATTGGAATGCCCTGCCAGCATCAGTAGTAAATGCGCCTAGTTTGGGGGCGTTTAAGAGATCCGTAGATAGGTTCATGGACGAAAAGAAATTGGTTTAGGTTGGAGGGTCACAGTTTTTTTTTTTAACTGGTCGGTGCAACATCGTGGGCCGAAGGGCCTGTTCTGCGCTGTAATGTTCTATGTTCTATGTTCTATCCCATTTGCCTTCTTGATCACCTGTTGCACCTGCAGACTGGGTTTTTGCGTCTCATGCACAAGGACCCCCAGGTCCCTCTGCACAGCAGCATGTTGTAATTTCTTTCCATTTAGATAATAATCCAATTTGCTATTATTTCTTCCAAAGTGAATAACCTCACATTTGTTAACGTTATACTCCACCTGCCAGATCCTCGCCCACTCACTCAGCCTGTCCAAATCTCTCTGCAGACCTTCTATGCCCTCCACACGATTCACTTTTCCACTTATCTTTGTGTCGTCTGCAAACTTTGTTACCCTACACTCCGTCCCCTCCTCCAGATCATCTATATAAATGGTAAATAGTTGAGGCCCCAGTACCGATCCCTGCGGCACGCCACTAGTTACCATCTGCCAACCAGAAAAGCACCCATTTATTCCGACTCTCTGCTTCCTGTCGGATAGCCAGTCCCCAATCCACGCTAACACCCTACCCCCAACTCCGTGTGACCCAATCTTCTTCAGCAACCTTTTGTGAGGCACCTTATCAAATGCCTTTTGGAAATCCAAAAACACCGCATCCACCGGTTCCCCTCCGTCAACCGCACTAGTCACATCTTCATAAAAATCCAACAAGTTCCCCTCATGAATCCATGCTGCATCTGCTTTATCGAACCATTCTTATCCAGATGGCCTGCTATTTCTTCTTTAATGATGGATTCCAGCATTTTCCCAACTACAGGCGTAAAGCTAAGCGGCCTATAGTTACCCGCCTTTTGTCTATTTCCTTTTTTAAACAGCGGCGTAACATTAGCCGTTTTCCAATCCGCCGGCACTACCCCAGAATCCAACAAAATTTGATAAATAACCACGAACGCATCCGCTATTACCTCTGACATTTCTTTCAGTACCCTGGGATGCATTCCATCCGGGCCCGAGGACTGGAGAATAGCCAAAGTTGTTCCCTTGTTTAAGAAGGGAAATAGGGATAATCCAGGAAATTATGGTTGGTGAACCTGACGTCAGTGGTGGGGAAGCTTTTGGAGAAGATACTGAGGGACAGGATATATGCACATTTGGAGGAAAATGGACTAGTTAGTGACAGGCATCATGGTTTTGTACGGGGAAGGTCATGTCTCACCAACTTGATATTCGGTTGGACTTTAATGAACCTGTTGGACTTTAACCTGGTGTTGTTAGACTTCTTACTGTGTTTACCCCAGTCCAACGCCGGCATCTCCACATCTCGGTTCTAGAAGACAGAGAGTAGCGATGGAAGGGTGTTTTTCAGAATGAGGATCTGTAGCTAGCGGTGTTCCGCAGGGATCAGTGCTGGGACCTCTGTTGTTTGTAGTATATATAAATGATCTGGAGGAAAATGTGGGTGGTCTGATTAGTAAGTTTGCAGATGACACAAAGATTGGTGGAGTTGCTGATAGTGCCGGGATTGTCAGGATAGGACAGGATAGAGATAGATAGGAGACTTGGGCACAGAAATGTCAGATGGAGTTTAATCCGGACAAATGTGAGGTGATGCATTTTGGAGGATCAAATTTGGGTGTGAATTATACTGTAAATGGCAGAACCCTCAGGAACATTAACATGGATGGCACGGTAGCACAGTGGTTAGCACTGCTGCCTCACAGCGCCAAGGACCCGGGTTCAATTCTGGCCTCGAGTCACTGTCTGTATGGAGGTTGCACATTCTCCCCGTGTCTGCGTGGGTTTCCTCCGGGCGCTCTGGTTTCCTCCCACAGTCCAAAGATGTGCGGGTTAGCTGGATTGGCCAGGCTAAATTGACCCTCGTGTCAGGGGATTAGCGGGGTAAATATGTGTGGTTCTGGGAATGTGGTTGGTGCAGACTCGATGGGCTGAATGGCCTCCTTTTGCACTGCAGGGTTTCTATGATTCTATGATACAGAGGGATTGCAGGTAATGTCTTGAGATGAAATCATGTTGCAGCTATATAAAACCTTGGTTAGGTCGCATTTGGAGTATTGCGTGCAGTTCTGGTCACCACACTACCAGAAGTACACGGAAGCTTTGGAGAGAGTGCGAAGAAGGTTCACCAGGATGTTGCCTGGTCTCGAGGGTGTCGGCTATGAGGAGAGGTTGAATAAACTGGGATTGTTTTCCCTCCACACCCCTCTCATCCATGAACCCGTCCAAGTTTTCTTAAATGTTAAAAGTGACAGGAAGTGTGGGGAATGTGGGACTCGCTCCCACGGGAAGTGGGGGGAATGTGGGACTCGCTCCCATGGGAAGTGGGGGGAATGTGGGACTCGCTCCCACGGGAAGTGGGGGGAATGTGGGACTTTCTCCCACGGGAAGTGGGGGGAATGTGGGACTTTCTCCCACGGGAAGTGGGGGGAATGTGGGACTTTCTCCCACGGGAAGTGGGGGGAATGTGGGACTTTCTCCCACGGGAAGTGGGGGGAATGTGGGACTTTCTCCCATGGGAAGTGGGGAGAATGTGGGACTCACTCCCACAGGGAGTCAGGGGAATGTGGGACTCGCTCCCACGGGAAGTGGGGGGAATGTGGGACTCGCTCCCACGGGAAGTGGGGGGAATGTGGGACTCGCTCCCACGGGAAGTGGGGGGAATGTGGGACTTTCTCCCACGGGAAGTGGGAGGAATGTGGGACTCGCTCCCACGGGAAGTGGGGGGAATGTGGGACTCGCTCCCATAGGGAACAAAGAACAAAGAACAAAGAACAGTACAGCACAGGAAACAGGCCCTTCGGCCCTCCAAGCCTGTGCCGCTCCTTGGTCCAACTCGACCAATCGTTTGTATCCCTCCATTCCCAGGCTGCTCATGTGACTATCCAGGTAAGTCTTAAACGATGTCAGCGTGCCTGCCTCCACCACCCTACTTGGCAGCGCATTCCAGGCCCCCACCACCCTCTGTGTAAAAAACATCCCTCTGATATCTGAGTTATACCTCGCCCCTCTCACCTTGAGCCCGTGACCCCTTGTGATCGTCACCTCCGACCTGGGAAAAAGCTTCCCACTGTTCACCCTATCTATACCCTTCATAATCTTGTACACCTCTATTAGATGTCCCCTCATTCTCCGTCTTTCCAGGGAGAACAACCCCAGTTTACCCAATCTCTCCTCATAGCTAAGACCCTCCATACCAGGCAACATCCTGGTAAACCTTCTCTGCACTCTCTCTAACGCCTCCACGTCCTTCTGGTAGTGCGGCGACCAGAACTGGACGCAGTACTCCAAATGTGGCCTAACCAGCGTTCTATACAGCTGCATCATCAGACTCCAGCTTTTATACTCTATACCCCGTCCTATAAAGGCAAGCATACCATATGCCTTCTTCACCACCTTCTCCACCTGTGTTGCCACCTTCAAGGATTTGTGGACTTGCACACCTAGGTCCCTCTGTGTTTCTATACTCCTGATGACTCTGCCATTTATTGTATAACTCCTCCCTACATTATTTCTTCCAAAATGCATCACTTTGCATTTATCCGGATTAAACTCCATCTGCCACCTCTCCGCCCAATTTTCCAGCCTATCTATATCCTGCTGTATTGCCCGACAATGCTCTTCGCTATCCGCAAGTCCAGCCATCTTCGTGTCATCCGCAAACTTGCTGATTACACCAGTTACACCTTCTTCCAAATCATTTATATATATCACAAATAGCAGAGGTCCCAGTACAGAGCCCTGCGGAACACCACTGGTCACAGACCTCCAGCCGGAAAAAGACCCTTCGACCACTACCCTCTGTCTCCTATGGCCAAGCCAGTTCTCCACCCATCTAGCCACTTCTCCTTGTATCCCATGAGCCTTAACCTTCTTAACCAACCTGCTATGTGGGACTTTGTCAAATGCCTTACTGAAATCCATATAGACGACATCCACGGCCCTTCCTTCATCAACCGTTTTTGTCACTCCCTCAAAAAACTCCACCAAATTTGTAAGGCACGACCTCCCTCTTACAAAACCATGCTGTCTGTCACTAATGAGATTGTTCCGTTCTAAATGCACATACATCCTGTCTCTCAGAATCCTCTCCAACAACTTCCCCACCACGGACATCAAGCTCATCGGCCTATAATTTCCTGGGTTATCCCTGCTAACCTTCTTAAACAACGGGACCACATTCGCTATCCTCCAATCCTCACGGACCTCACCTGTGTCCAAAGAAGCGACAAAGATTTCCGTCAGAGGCCCAGCAATTTCATCTCTCGTCTCCCTGAGCAGTCGAGGATAGGTGCCATCAGGCCCTGGGGCTTTGTCATTTTTAATGTTCCCTAAAAAACCTAACACTTCCTCTCTTGTAATGGAGATTTTCTCTAACGGGTCAACACCTCCCTCCGAGACACTCCCGGTTAACACGCCCCTCTCCTTCGTGAATACCGATGCAAAGTATTCATTTAGGATCTCCCCTATTCCCTTGGGTTCTAAGCATAATTCCCCTCCTTTGTCCCTGAGAGGTCCGATTTTCTCCCTGACAACTCTTTTGTTCCTAACGTATGAATAGAATGCCTTAGGATTCTCCTTAATCCTGCCTGCCAAGAACATTTCGTGATCTCTTTTTGCCCTTCTAACTCCCCGTTTGAGTTCTTTCCTACTCTCTCTGTATTCCTCCAGAGCTCCATCTGTTTTCAGTTGCCTGGACTTAACGTACGCCTCCCTTTTCATTTTAATCAGATCCTCAATTTCCCTGGTTATCCACGGCTCTCGAATCCTACCTTTCCTATCTTTCCTTTTTACAGGCACATGCCTATCCTGCAGCCTTATCAATAGTTCCTTAAAAGACTCCCACATGCCAGACGTGGACTTACCCTCGAACATCCTCTCCCAATCAACATCCACCAATTCCTGCCTAATCCGGCTATAGTCAGCCTTCCCCCAATTTAGCACCCTGCCCGTAGGACAGCACTCATCCTTGTCCATTACTATCCTAAAGTTAACAGAGTTGTGGTCACTATTTGCCACATGTTCCCCTACCGAAACTTTGACGACCTGACCGGGTTCATTTCCCAGAACTAGGTCCAGTATAGCCCCCTCTCTAATTGGGCTATCTACATACTGTTCCAAAGAACCTTCCAGTACGCATTTTACAAATTCCTCCCCGTCCGGACCCCCAGCTCTAAGCACTTTCCAGTCTGTGCCAGGGAAATTAAAGTCCCCCACTACAACAACCCTATTTTTTCTGCACCTATCCAGAATCTCCTGACATATCCTTTCCTCCACTTCCCGTGGGTTGTTGGGTGGTCTGTAGTACACCCCCAGCATAGTGACTGCACCCTTCCTGTTTCTGAGTTCCACCCACAGCGACTCAGTGGAGTGGGGGGAATGTAGGACTCGCTCCCATGGGGATTGGGGAGAATGTGGGACTCGCTCCCACGGGAAGTGGGGAGAATGTGGGACTCGCTCCCATGGGGATTGGGGAGAATGTGGGACTCGCTCCCACGGGGAGTGGGGGGAATGTGGGACTCGCTCCCACGGGGAGTGGGGAGAATGTGGGACTCGCTCCCATGGGTAGTGGGGGGAATGTGGGACTCGCTCCCACGGGAAGTGGGGGGAATGTGGGACTCGCTCCCACGGGAAGTGGGGGGAATGTGGGACTCGCTCCCACGGGAAGTGGGGGGAATGTAGGACTCGCTCCCATGGGGATTGGGGAGAATGTGGGACTCGCTCCCATGGGGATTGGGGGGAATGTGGGACTCGCTCCCATGGGTAGTGGGGGGAATGTGGGACTCGCTCCCATTGGGTAGTGGGGGGAATGTGGGACTCGCTCCCATGGGTAGTGGGGGGAATGTGGGACTCGCTCCCACGGGGAGTGGGGGGAATGTAGGACTCGCTCCCATGGGGATTGGGGGGAATGTGGGACTCGCTCCCACAGGGAGTGGGGGGAATGTGGGACTCGCTCCCATTGGGTGGTGCTGAGGTGAAGAGTATCGATGTATTTCAGGGGAAGCTGGATAAACAGAAGAGAAGGAGAAGATAGCGATCGGCTGGGCTGCAGCGTAATGAGAGGTTCAGTCACAGACCTCGTTCTGGAATGTGGGGCTAAAGGGTTCTATTCTGTTATAACAAGGATCAGGGCAGAAGCCACTTGAGTCATTGATATTACTTGCTTTTAAGTAAATTCTAAAACGATTTAATTTAAAGGAGTAAGTTATGGAAGAAGAGCTCAGAGCTATGATGTGCTCCTCCTGATCTATGTGGGAAGACAGGAATATTTCCAGTCCCCTGGGTCAGCATGTGTGCAGGAAGTGTCTCCAGCTACAGCTCCTGGAAGCTGGAGTTTCAGAGCTGGAGCGGCGGCTGGAGACACTGTGGAGCATCCGCGAGTCAGAGAGTATCGTGGATACCGCGTATAGAGAGGTGGTCACACCGCAGGCTCAGACTCCACAGGTAGGACAGGAATGGGTGACCACCAGACAGAGCAAGAGAGACAGGCAGGCAATCCAGGAATACAGGCCTCCTTTCTTTGAGGTCAGAACCACAGAGTAATCGTCTCAACACAGCAGAGGAGGAGATGGAAGAGTGAGGTGATTATTTCTACATTTTGGACTGTTTTGGAAAATTTACCATGTCTCTGCCTCTGGGTCACCATCGTGTTGCTATGTGCATTTAGAAACTTGCTTCTGGCAGTGAGATGACTGTGGTGACACAGTGATTAGCACTGCTGCCTCACAGCACCAGGGACCCGGGTTCAATTCCCGGCTTGGGTCACTGTCTGTGTGGAGTCTGCACGTTCTCCCCGTGTCTGCATGGGTTTCCTCCGAGTTTCAAAGAACAAAGAAAAGTACAGCACAGGAATAGGCCCTTTGACCCTCCAAGCCTGCGCCGATCATGACGCCTGCCTAAACTTATGCACTTATGGAATCCATATCCTTCCATCGCCAGCCTATTCATGTTTTCATCTAGTTGTCCCTTAAATGCCGCTATTGTACCTGCTCCCACCCCCTCCCCAGGCAACGCGTTCCAGATATTCACCACCCTCTGTGTAAAACACTTGCCTCATGCATCTCCTCTAAACTTTTCCCCACGCAACTTAAACCTATCATAGAATCATAGAATCTTACAGTGCAAAAGGAGGCCATTCAGCCCATCGAGTCTGCACCGACCACAATCCCACCCAGGCCCTATTCCCATAACCCCACATATTTACCCTGCTAACCCTCCTGATACTAAGGTCAATTTAGCATGGCCAATCAACCTAACCCGCACGTCTTTGGACTGTGGGAGGAAACCGGAGCACCCGGAGGAAACCTGATAGAGGTGTATAAGATGTTGAGGGGTATTGATAGAGTGGATTCTCAGAGGCTTTTACCCAGGGCTGAAATGGTTGTCACGAGAGACCACAGGTTTAGGGTGCTGGGGAGTAGGTACAGAGGAGATGTTAGGGGTAAGTTTTTCATTCACAGGGTGGTGGGCGTGTGGAATCGGCTGCCGGTAGTGGTGGTGGAGGCGGATTTGATCGGGTCTTTTAAGAGACTTTTGGATAAGTTCATGGAAGTTAGTAAGATAGAGGGTTATAGGTAAGCCTAGTAGGTAGGGACATATTCGGCGCAACTTGTGGGCCGAAGGGCCTGTTTGTGCTGTAACTTTTCTATGTTCTATGTTCTAAACCCACGCAGACACGGGGAGAATGTGCAAACGCCACACAGACAGTGACCCAAGCCAGGAATCGAACCCGGGTCCCTGGTGCTGCGAGGCAGCAGTGTTAACCACTGTGCCACCGTGCCGCCCCGTGTCCCCTCGTACTTGACTTTTCTACCCTCGGAAAGAGCATCTGACTATCCACTCTGTCCATTCCACTCATAATCTTGTAGATTTCTATCGAAGGGGAGGCGATGGCCGAGTGGTATTATCGCTCGACTATTGATCCTGAACCCAGATAATGTTCTGGGGACCCGGGTTCAAATCCTGCCACGGCAGATGGTGGAATTTGAATTCAATAAAAAAAACCTGCAATTGAAATCTACTGATGACCATGAAATCATTGTCGATTGTCAGAAAAATCCATCTGGTTCACTAATGTCCTTTAGGGAAGGAAATCTGCCGTCCTTACCTGGCCTGGCCTACATGTGACTCCAGAGCCACAGCAATGTGGTCGACTCTCAACTGTCTCTGAAATGATCGAGTGAGACACTCGGTTGTATCAATCGCTACAAAGTCTTAAAGAAATGAAACCGGACGGACCACCTGGCATCGACCTCGGCACCGGAAAAGACAGCGGCAAAACAAACATAGAACATAGAACATAGAACATAGAACATTACAGCGCAGAACAGGCCCTTCGGCCCACGATGTTGCACCGACCAGTTAAAAAAAAAAACTGTGACCCTCCAACCTAAACCAATTTCTTTTCGTCCATGAACCTATCTACGGATCTCTTAAACGCCCCCAAACTAGGCGCATTTACTACTGATGCTGGCAGGGCATTCCAATCCCTCACCACCCTCTGGGTAAAGAACCTACCCCTGACATCGGTTCTATAACTACCCCCCCTCAATTTAAAGCCATGCCCCCTCGTGCTGGATTTCTCCATCAGAGGAAAAAGGCTATCACTATCCACCCTATCTAAACCTCTAATCATCTTATATGTTTCAATAAGATCCCCTCTTAGCCGCCGCCTTTCCAGCGAAAACAATCCCAAATCCCTCAGCCTCTCCTCATAGGATCTCCCCTCCATACCAGGCAACATCCTGGTAAACCTCCTCTGCACCCTCTCCAAAGCCTCCACATCCTTCCTGTAATGTGGGGACCAGAACTGCACACAGTACTCCAAGTGCGGCCGCACCAGAGTTGTGTACAGTTGCAACATAACGCTACGACTCCTAAATTCAATCCCCCTACCAATAAACGCCAAGACACCATATGCCTTCTTAACAACCTTATCTACTTGATTCCCAACTTTCAGGGATCTATGCACACATACACCTAGATCCCTCTGCTCCTCCACACTATTCAAAGTCCTCCCGTTAGCCCTATACTCAACACATCTGTTATTCCTACCAAAGTGAATTACCTCACACTTCTCCGCATTAAACTCCATCCGCCACCTCTCGGCCCAACTTTGCAACCTGTCTAAGTCTTCCTGCAAAC
The DNA here is from genome assembly GCF_964213995.1 of Mustelus asterias. NCBI lineage: Eukaryota > Metazoa > Chordata > Chondrichthyes > Carcharhiniformes > Triakidae > Mustelus > Mustelus asterias. The sequence goes on along the minus strand of NC_135807.1, from coordinate 67,031 downwards.
TACGACACCCTTCCTCACTGTCTACCACACCACCGACTTTGGTGTCATCAGCAAATTTGCTAATCCACCCAACTATACCCTCATCCAGATCATTAATAAATATTACAAACAGCAGTGGCCCCAAAACAGATCCCTGAGGTACACCACTTGTAACCGCACTCCATGATGAATATTTACTATCAACCACCACCCTCTGTTTCCTATCCGCTAGCCAATTCCTGATCCAATTTCCTAGATCACCCCCAATCCCATACATCTGCATTTTCTGCAGAAGCCTACCATGGTGAACCTTATCAAACGCCTTACTAAAATCCATATATACCACGTCCACTGCCTTGCCCCCATCCACCTCCTTGGTCACTTTCTCAAAAAACTCAATAAGGTTAGTAAGGCACGACCTACCTGCCACAAAACCATGCTGACTATCACCTATCAATTCATTACTCTCCAAATAACTATAAATCCTATCCCTTATAATTTTTTCCAACATCTTGCCGACAACAGAAGTGAGACTCACCGGTCTATAATTCCCGGGGAAGTCTCTGTTCCCCTTCTTAAACAATGGGACAACATTCGCTAACCTCCAATCTTCTGGTACTATACCAGAGGCCAACGACGACCTGAAGATCAGAGCCAGAGGCTCTGCAATCACTTCTCTTGCCTCCCAGAGAATCCTTGGATAAATCCCATCCGGACCAGGGGATTTATCTATTTTCAGACCCTCCAGAATATCCTGCACATCCTCCTTATCAACTGTAATACTGTCTATTCTACTCCCTTGCAACCCAGTGTCCTCCTCAGCTATATTCATGTCCCCTTGCGTGAACACCGAAGAGAAATATTGGTTCAATGCTTCACCAATGCTTCACCAATCTCCTCCTGCAAAGTCCTTACTAATATCTGGGGGCTAGTGCCAAAATTGGGAGAGGAGTCTCACAGACTAGTCAGCAACAGCCTGATATAGTCATTCTCACAGAATCGTACCTTACAGATAACACCCCAGACACCACCATTACCATCCCTGGATATGTCCTGTCCCACCGGCAGGACAGACCCAGCAGAGGTGGAGGCACAGTGGTATACAGTCGGGAAGGAGCTGCCCTGGGAGTCCTTAACATCAACTCCAGCCCCCATGAAGTCGCATGACTTCAGGTTAAACATGGGCAAGGAAACTCCTTACTGGTTACCATGTACCGTCCTCCTTCGGCTGATGAATCAGTACTCCTCCATGTTGAACAACACTTGGAGGAAGCACTGAGGGTGGCAAGGGCACAGAATGTACTCTGGGTGGAGGAATTTCAATGTCCACCACCAAGAGTGGCTCAGTAGCAGCACGACTGATCGAGCTGGTCGGGCCCTAAAGGATATAACTGCTAGACTGGGTCTGCAGCAGGTGGTGAAGGAACCAACAAGAGGAAATAACATCCTTGACCTCATCCTCACCAACCTGCCGGCTGCAGATGCATCTGTCCATGGCAGTATCGATAAGAGTGACCACCGCACAGTACTGGTGGAGACAAAGTTCTGCCTTTACATTGAGAATACCCTCCATCGTGCTGTGTGGCACTATCACCGTGCTAAATGGGAGAGACTTCGAACAGATCTAGCAACTCAAGACTGGACATCCAGGAGGCGCTGTGGGCCATCAACAGCAGCAGAACTGTACTCCAGCACAATCTGTAACCTCATGGCCCGGCATATCCCCCACTCAAACATTACCATCCAGCCAGGGGATCAACTCTGGTTCAATGGAGAGCGCAGGAGGGCATGCTGGGAGCAGCACCAGGTATACCTATAAAAGAGGTATCAACCTGGTGAAGCTACAAAACAGGACTACTTGCATAAACAGCAAGTGATAGACAGAGCTAAGCGATCCCACAACCAACGGATCAGATCTAAACTTTGCAGTCCTGTCACATCCAACCGTGAACGGTGATGGACAATTAAACAAATCACTGGAGGAGGAGGTTCCACAAATATCCCCATCCTCAATGATGGAGGAGCCCAGCGCATCAATGTGAAAGATAAGGCTGAAGTATTCGCAACAATCTTGAGCCAGAAGTGCTGAGTGGATGATCCACCTCAGCCTCCTCCAGTGGTCCATAAGACCATAAGACATATGAGCAGAATTAGGCCACTCGGCCCATCGAGTGTGCCCCACCATTCAATCATGGCTGATACTTTTCTCATCCCCATTCTCCTGCCTTTTCCCCATAACCTCAGATCCCCTTATCTCAGATGCCAGTCTCCAGCCAATCCGATTCACTCCACGTGATATCAAGAAACAGTTGGAGACACTGGATAAATAGAAAGCCACAGCACAAACAGGCCCTTCGGCCCACAAGTTGCGCCGATCATATCCCTACCTCTAGGCCTATCTATAGCCCTCAATCCCATTAAATCCCATGTACTCATCCAGAAGTCTCTTAAAAGACCCCAACGAGTTTGCCTCCACCACCACCGACGTCAGCCGATTCCACTCACCCACCACCCTCTGAGTGAAAAACTTACCCCTGACATCTCCTCTGGACCTACCCCCCCAGGATACTGCAAAGACAATGGGCCCTGATAACATTCCGGCAATAGTACTGAAGACTTGTGCTCCAGAACTTGCTGCTCCCCCAGCCAAGCTCTTCCAGTGCAGTTACAACACTGGCACCTACCCAACAATGTGGAAAATTGCCCAGGTATGTCCTGTACACAAAAAGCAGGACAAATCCAACCCGGCCAATTACCGCCCAATCAGTCTACTCTCGATCATCAGTAAAGTGATGGAAGGGGTCATCGACAGCGCTATCAAGCAGCACCTGCTCAGCAATAACCTGCTCAGTGACGCCCAGTTTGGGTTTTGCCAGGGTCACTCAGCTCCTGACCTCATTACAGCCTTGGTTCAAACATGGACAAAAGAGCTGAATTCCAGAGTCATAGGGCCTGATTTTACAAAAACTCCACGCCCGTTTTCAGGCGCAAAATCGCAACAAAGTTGGGCGTCGGGCCGACACCGCGATCTGCACCCGATTCGGAGCAGATCGTGGCTTTACCGACACCCGATTCGGGTGCGGGTCCGGCCCACGCCCGAATCCAGCAGGTCAACGATTTAAATGCATTAGCATTGCATTTAAATCGATTGAATGAACCGCGCGCCCAACCTGACCACCAAATCCCACTTTACCGTCTTCTGGTTCGTTCCGGATCCGCGCTGTAAGCGACCTGCCGAATAAAAGTCGGAAGTCGTCGCTGCAGCTTCCGAAGAGCGGGATTAGAGACTCCAACAGCTCTCTGACACAGATCATCCTCTGGTTGGGGGGGGGGGGAGTAGGGGCGGGGGGAGGAGGAGGGGGGTGGGAGGAGAAGGGGGTGGGAGGAGGAGGGGGGGAGGGACCCACATCGTCCTCTCGGGGGGGGTGTCCGCTGCCACTCTGCGTCCGATCCCTCGTCCCCACCGGAGGAACGAATCCCTCCTCCCAGAGTGGATGTGTGGCCATGCCATCCCACAAGAGGATTGGAGGATAGCTAATGTGGTCCCGTTATTTAAGAAGGGTAGGAAGGATAACCCGGGTAATTATAGGCCGGTGAGCTTGACGTCCGTGGTCGGGAAGTTGTTGGAGAGGATTCTTAGAGATAGGATGTATGCGCATTTAGAAAGGAATAAACTCATTAACGATAGTCAGCATGGTTTTGTGAGAGGGAGGTCATGCCTCACTAACCTGGTGGAGTTTTTTGAAGAAGTGACTAGAATGGTTGACGAGGGAAGGGCCGTGGATGTCGTCTATATGGACTTTAGTAAAGCGTTTGACAAAGTTCCTCATGGTAGGTTGGTGCAAAAGGTTGGATCTCATGGGATAAAGGGGGAGGTGGCGAGATGGGTGGAGAACTGGCTTGGTCACAGAAGACAGAGGGTGGTAGTGGAAGGGTCTTTTTCCGGTTGGATGCCTGTGACTAGTGGTGTTCCGCAGGGCTCTGTACTGGGACCTCTGCTGTTTGTGATTTATATAAACGATCTGGAAGAAGGTGTAACTGGGGTGATCAGTAAGTTTGCGGACGACACGAAATTGGCTGGACTTGCAGATAGTGAGGAACATTGTCAGAGGCTACAGATGGATATAGACAGGCTGGAAATTTGGGCAAAGAAATGGCAGATGGAGTTCAATCCAGATAAATGCGAAGTGATGCATTTTGGTAGAACTAACGTAGGGGGGAGCTATACGATAAATGGCAGAAGCATATAGGGTGTAGATACGCAGAGGGACCTGGGTGTGCAAGTCTACAGATCCTTGAAGGTGACGTCACAGGTGGAGGAGGTAGTGAAGAAGGCATATGGCATGCTTGCCTTTATAGGATGGGGCACAGAGTATAAAAGTTGGGGTCTGATGTTGCAGTTGTATAGAAGGTTGGTTCGGTCGCCACACTACCAGAAGGACGTGGAGGCTTTAGAGAGAGTACAGAGGAGGTTTACCAGGATGTTGCCTGGTATGGAAGGGCTTAGTTATGAGGAGAGATTGGGTAAACTGGGGTTGTTCTCACTGGAAAGACGGAGGATGAGGGGTGACCTAATAGAGGTGTATAAAATTATGAAAGGCATAGATAGGGTGAACGGTGGGAAGCTTTTTTCCAGATCGGTGGTGACGTTCACGAGGGGTCATAGGTTCAAGGTGAAGGGGGGGAGGTTTAACACAGATATCAGACGGACATATTTTACACAGAGGGTGGTGGGGGCCTGGAATGCGCTGCCGGGCAAGGTGGTGGAGGCGGGGACACTGGGAATGTTTAAGACTTATCTAGATAGCCATATGAACGGAGTGGGAATGGAGGGATACAAAAGAATGGTCTAGTTTGGACCAGGGAGCGGCGCGGGCTTGGAGGGCCGAAGGGCCTGTTCCTGTGCTGTGTTGTTCTTTGTTCTTTGTAAGACCTTCAGGATCCAGCGATTCCTCGCTAAGAAGATGAAGCAGAACCGGCCGATTCCACAGTGGATCCGCATGAAAACCGGCTACAAGATCAGTACAAGTCCAAGAGGAGACACTGGAGAAGGACCAAGCTGGGCCTGTAAAGGGATACACCATCACTGGGACACTACCAGCCACAGATTACTCTTCCCTTCAGGGGCAAGAGAGCAGGATTGTGGCTGGTAGTGTACCAGTGGAAACAGCGTGGAAACAGGCCCTTCGGCCCAACTTGTCCATGCCACCCTTTTTTTTTAAAACCCCTAAGCTAATCCCAATTGCCCGCACTTGGCCCATATCCCTCTATACCCATCGTATCCATGTAACTGTCCAAATGCTTTTTAAAAGATAAAATTGTACCCGTCTCTACTACTGCCTCTGGCAGCTTGTTCCAGACACTCACCACCCTCTGTGTGAAAAAATTGCCCTTCTGGACACTTTTGTACCTCTCCCCTTCAACCTATGCCCTCTAGTTTTAAACTCCCCTACCTTTGGGAAAGGATACTGGCTATCTAGCTGATCTGTGCCCCTCATTATTTTATAGACCTCTATAAGATCACCCCTCAGCCTCCTACGCTCCAGAGGAAAAAGTCCCAGTCTATCCAGCCTCTCCTGAAAACTCAATCCATCAAGTCCCGGTAGCATCCTAGTAAATCTTTTCTGCACTCTTTCTAGTTTAATAATATCCTTTCTATAATAGGTTGACCAGAATTGCACACAGTATTCCAAGTGTGGCCTTACCAATGAATTGTACAACTTCAACAAGACGTCCCAACTCCTGTATTCAATGTTCTGACCGATGAAACCAAGCGTGCCGAATGCCTTCTTCACCACTCTGTCCACCTGCGACTCCACTTTCAAGGAGCTATGAACCTGTACCCCTAGATCTCTTTGTTCTGTAACTCTCCCCAACGCCCTACCATTAACTGAGTAAGTCCTGCCCTGGTTCAATCTACCAAAATGCATCACCTCACATTTGTCTAAATTAAACTCCCTCTGCCATTCGTCAGCCCACTGGCCCAATTGATCAAGATCCTGTTGCAATTGGAGATAACTTTCTTCACTGTCCACTATGCCACCAATCTTAGTGTCATCTGCAAACTTACTAACCATGCCTCCTATATTCTCATCCAAATCATTAATATAAATGACAAATAACAGTGGGCCCAGCACTGATCCCTGAGGCACACCGCTGGTCACAGGCCTCCAGTTTGAAAAACAACTCTCGACAACCACCCTCTGGCTTCTGTCAGAGGGTGAGGTGAGGTGAGAGTGACAGCTTTTGACATCAAGGCCACATTTGACCGCATGTGGCATCAGGGAGCTCTGGCGAAACTGGAACCAATGGATATCAGGGTTAAACTCTCCGCTGGTTGGAGTCATACCTGGTACATAGGAAGGTGGTTGTGGTTGTGGAGGGTCAGTCATCTCAGCTCCAGGACATCTCTGCAGGAGTCCCTCAGGGTAGTGTCCTAGGCCCAACCATCTTCAGCTGCTTCATCAATGACCTTCCCTCCATCAGAAGGTCAGAAGTGGGGCTGTTTGCCGATGATTGCACAATGTTCAGCACCATTCACAACTCCTCAGATACTGAAACAGTCCATGTTCAAATGCAACAAGATCTGGACAATATCCAGGCTTGGGCTGACAAGTGGCAGTAACATTCACACCACACAAGAGCCAGACAATGACCATCACTAATAAGAGGCACTCTAACCACCGTCCCTTGACATTCAATGGTGCCACCGTCACTGAATCCCCCACTGTCAACATCCTGGGGTTACCATTGACCAGAAACTCAACTGGACTCACCACATAAACACAGTGGCTACAAGAGCAGGTCAGAGGCTGGGAATACTGCGGTGAGTAACTCACCTCCTGACTCCCCAGAGCCTATCCACTATCTACAAGGTACAAGTCAGGAGTGTGATGGAATACTCCCCACTTGCCTGGATGGTGCAGCTCCAACAACACTCAAGAAGCTCGACACCATCCAGGACAAAGCAGCCCCGCTTGATTGGCACCCCATCCACAAACATCCACTCTCTCCACCACCGACGCTCAGTAGCAGCAGTGTGTACTATCTACAAGATGCACTGCAGCAATTCACCTAAGATCCTTAGACAGCCCCTTCCAAACCCACGGCCACTTCCATCTGGAAGGACAAGGGCAGCAGATACCTGGGAACACCATCACCTGCAAGTTCCCCTGCAAGCCACTCACCATCCTGACTTGGAAATATATCGCCGTTCCTTCGCAGTCGCTGGGTCAAAATCCTGGAATTCCCTCCCTAACGGCATTGTGGGTCAACCCACAGCACGTGGACTGCAGCGATTCAAGAAGGCAGCTCACCACCACCTTCTCAAGGGGCAACTAGGGATGGGCAATAAATGCTGGCCAGCCAGCGACGCCCATGTCCCACGAATTAATTTTTAAAAAGAGATCCCCTCAACCTCCGTCGCTCCAGTGAGAACAAACCACGTTTCTCCAACCTCTCCTCATAGCTAATGCCCTCCGTACCAGGCAACATCCTGGTAAACCTCTTCTGTACCCTCTCCAAAGCCTCCACATCCTTCTGGCAGTGTGGCGACCAGAATTGAACACTATATTCTAAATGAGGACAAACTAAGGTTCTATAAAGCTGCAGCATAAACCATAAGACCATAAGACTTAAGCATGACCCAATGCCCTGACTGATGAAGGCAAGCATGCCATACACTTTCTTAACTACCTTTCCTCCCACAGTCTGAAGATGTGCAGGTTAGGTGGATTGGCCATGGGGAATGTGTGGGGTTACAGGGATGGGGTAAGCTCGGGGGCCGGGGTAAGACACACTGTCACAGAGTTAGTGCAGACTCAATGGCCTCCTTCCACATTGTAGGGATTCTATGACAGTCTGTTACTGGCCAGCTCTGACAAAGGGTCATCCAGACTCGAAACGTTGGCTCGATTCTCTCCCCACAGGTGCTGTCAGACCTGCCGAGATTTTCCAGCATTTTCTGTTTTTGTTTCAGATTCCAGCGTCCGCAGTAATTTGCTTTTATTGAAGTAGATGATCGTATTGGATGGTGGAGCAGGTTCGATGGGCTGAATAGCCTCCTCCTGTTCCTGTGTTCCTATCAATTAAAGAGTGTGAGGGGTTGGGCTGCTCACTGGGGAGGGGGGGGTTCGGGGCTGGTCACCAGGGAGGGGGGGGGTTGTCGGGCCGGTCACTGGGGAGGCGGGCGGGGGAGGTTGGGTGTGAACAGGACTGTCGGGGGAGGGGTGTCAGGGAGATTGGTGATAGAACATAGAACGTAGAACAGTTCAGCACAGAACAGGCCCTTCGACCCATGATGTTGTGCCGAGCTTTATCTGAAACCAAGATCAAGCTATCCCACTCCCTATCATCCTGGTGTGCTCCATGTGCCTATCCAATAACCGCTTAAATGTTCCTAAAGTGTCTGACTCCACTATCACTGCAGGCAGTCCGTTCCACACCCCAACCACTCTCTGCGTAAAGAACCTACCTCTGATATCCTTCCTGTATCTCCCACCACGAACCCTATAGTTATGCCCCCTTGTAATAGCTCCATCCACCCGAGGAAATAGTCTTTGAACGTTCACTCTATCTATCCCCTTCATCATTTTATAAACCTCTATTAAGTCTCCCCTCAGCCTCCTCCGCTCCAGAGAGAACAGCCTTAGCTCCCTCAACCTTTCCTCATAAGACCTACCCTCCAAACCAGGCAGCATCCTGGTAAATCTCCTCTGCACTCTTTCCAGCGCTTCCACATCCTTCTTATAGTGAGGTGACCAGAACTGCACACAATATTCCAAATGTGGTCTCACCAAGGTCCTGTACAGTTGCAGCATAACCCCACGGCTCTTAAACTCAAACCCCCCGTTAATAAAAGCTAACACACTATAGGCCTTCTTCACGGCTCTATCCACTTGAGTGGCAACCTTTAGAGATCTGTGGATATGGACCCCAAGATCTCTCTGTTCCTCCACAGTCTTCAGAACCCTACCTTTGACCCTGTAATCCACATTTAAATTTGTCCTACCAAAATGAATCACCTCACATTTATCAGGGTTAAACTCCATTTGCCATTTTTCAGCCCAGCTTTGCATCCTATCTATGTCTCTTTGCAGCCTACAACAGCCCTCCACCTCATCCACTACTCCACCAATCTTGGTGTCATCAGCAAATTTACTGATCCACCCTTCAGCCCCCTCCTCTAAGTCATTAATAAAAATCACAAAGAGCAGAGGACCAAGCACTGATCCCTGCAGGGGCCCCAAATCAGATGGTGATGGTCAGGGTGTGTGTGGGGGGGGGACATTGGGTCTTGCCCGGAGAGGTCCAGGAGATCAGCATTGGGGGGGATTTGGGTGGGTCAGAAAGCCAGAGATGGGGGTCGCAGGGCTGGCCAATGATCTGAAGGCCGGCAGTGAGGGGCCACTGCAGATGCATCGGTCTCGGTGCTGACAGATTGGCGCGTGTGCAGTGGTGCCCTCAGTGTTATGAACATAGAACATAGAAAGCCACAGCACAAACAGGCCCTTCGGCCCACAAGTTGCGCTGATCATATCCCTACCTCTAGGCCTATCTATAGCCCTCAATCCCATTAAATCCCATGTACTCATCCAGAAGTCTCTTAAAAGACCCCAACGAGTTTGCCTCCACCACCACCGACGTCAGCCGATTCCACTCACCCACCACCCTCTGAGTGAAAAACTTACCCCTGACATCTCCTCTGTACCTACCCCCCAGCACCTTAAACCTGTGTCCTCTCGTAGCAACCATTTCAGCCCTTGGAAATAGCCTCTGAGAGTCTACCCTATCCAGACCTCTCAACATCTTGTAAACCTCTATCAGGTCACCTCTCATCCTTCGTCTCTCCAGGGAGAAGAGACCAAGCTCCCTCAACCTATCCTCATAAGGCATGCCCCCCAATCCAGGCAACATCCTTGCCAGCCTCTCCAGCGGGAATAGGCCCGAGCCCCGGATTCTCAGAGGGAATCCCGCTGGGATACTTTGCAGTGCTCAGAATGTGGGAGATTCGTTCTGAAAATCCTGCTGAAAAAACCGGTGTGTGTTACTCCCATTTCCCCGTACATTGGGAACTTGGAATTTATTTTATGTTGGCTCGGCAGCTGATATGTCATTAATCTCAGTCAGAAGCCCCTTCAGAACTCTGTCTTTCCCACTAAACATTTCAGCTCCTCTCTCATATTTAACCTGACTCCCAGCCAATAGTAACCAGAGTCACACATGTACACTCTCTCAATGAAAACATCTCCCATCTGCACAAACTCCTCAACTCTGTTTCTAATGAAATAAAAACAGAAAGCGCTGGGAAAACACAGCCAGTCTGGCAGCGTCTGTGGAGGGAGAGAATCAGAGTTAGCGGTGCAAGTCTGGGTGGTAATTCTGAGGGATAAATGTGATGGACTGTATATTCGGGGAGGGGGTGAGAAGGTGGACCCCCTCCGGAGGGTCGTGGATAGGTGGGAGTGATGGAGAATTGATATGGACAGAACTGGTTAACTGTGTCTAAAGCAGTTGGTGGAATCTTGCTGTGCACCCTCTGTGGTGTTACAACAGCAAGGACATTCTGAACTGCTCCAGTAGTTGAGGAGGAACTTCTTCTCCCAGAGGGTGGTGAATCTCTGGAATTCTCTGCCCACTGAGGTGGTGGAGGCTACCTCGCTGAATATGTTTAAAGCGCGGATGGATGGATTCCTGATCGGTAAGGGAATTAAGGGTTATGGGGATCAGGCGGGTAAGTGGTACTGATCCACGTCAGATCAGCCATGATCTTGTTGAATGGCGGGGCAGGCTCGAGGGGCTAGATGGCCTACTCCTGCTCCTATTTCTTATGTTCTTATGTTCTTAGTACTGACTGAGGTCATAGATGTTCCTCCACTGAGATCATTTTGGTTTGTGTTCTTTTCCACAGACACAGGAAGAAGGATTTTTATGACAGAATTATTGATTGCTGAGAACCTTCCATCTATTTGTGGAGCAGAGGAAGGCGCTTGAGGATGTTGATGAGACAGGAGGTGGCACGGATATCTGTCAGTCTGACCAGCTTGGACCAGTACTGTCTGCATGTGAATCAGTGAGGGAAATAACTCGTCAGAGGCCAGTGTCCCTTCACCACATTCCCTTTATTTACAAACTCTATTCCATCTTGGAGAGCTTCAGATACACAGCCAGAATCCAGAGGGTCAGTAGTCCTGACACCATATGACTATAAGACATAGGAGCAGAATTAGGCCACTCGGCCCATCGAGTCTGCTCCGCCATTCAATCATGGCTGATACTTTTCTCATCCCCATTCTCCCGCCTTTTCCCCATAACCCCTGATCCCCTTATTAATCAAGGACCTATCGATCTCTGTCTTAAAGACACTCAGTGACCCGGCCTCCACAGCCTTTTGCGGCAAAGAGTTCCACAAATTCACCATTCTCTGGCTGAAGAAATTCCTCCTCATCTCTGTTTTAAAGGATCGTCCCTTTAGCCTGAGGTTTGTGCCCTCTGGTTCTAGTTTTTCCTTCTAGTGGAAACATCCTCTCCACATCCACTCTATCCAGGCCTCACAGTATCCTGTAAGTTTCAATAAGATCCCCCCCTCATCGACACTCCTCAGTATATACACAACTGAGGCTTCCTGATTGGGCAGGGAATCATCACCTCAATCAGGGAGCTCATACTCGCTAAAGGCCAACTTCATGGGCCTGATGGGCCTGAAGGACATTCCTTTTAGAGTGAGGGGCAACGCTGGTAGAAGTCGGGAACTCTGGGTGACTCTGAATATTGAGGTCCTGCTCAAGAAAAAGAAGGAGGCACATGACATGCATAGGCAGCTGGGATCAAGTGGATGCCTTGAAGAGTATCGGGGGTGTAGGAGTTGAGTTAAGAGAGAAATCAGGAAGGCAAAAAGGGGGCACGAGATTGTTTTGGCAGATAAGGCAAAGGAGAATCCAAAGAGCTTCTACAAATACATAAAGGGCAAAAGAGTAACAAGGGAGAGAGTAGGGCCTCTTAAGGATCAACAAGGTCATCTATGTGCGGATCCACAAGAGATGGGTGAGATCCGAAATGAATATTTCTCATCAGTATTCACTGTTGAGAAAAGCATGGATGTTAGGGAACTTGGGGAAATAAATAGTGTTGTCTTGAGGAGTGTACATATTACAGAGAAGGAAGTGCTGGAAGTCTTAAAGCGCATCAAGGTAGATAAATCCCCGGGACCTGATGAAGTGTATCCCAGGACGTTGTGGGAGGCTAGGGAGGAAATTGAGAGTCCCCGAGCAGAGATATTTGAATCATCAATAGCCACAGGTGAGGTGCTTGAAAATTGGAGAGTAGCAAATGTTGTGCCTTTGTTTAAAAAGGGCTGCAGGGAAAAGCCTGGGAACTATAGGCTCTGCAGTGGGTAAGTTGTCAGAATGTATTTTGAGAGACAGGATCTACAGGCATTTATGGACACAAGGACTGATTAGGGACAGTCAGCATGGCTTTGTGAGTGGAAAATCATGTCTTACAAATTTGATTGAGTTTTTTGAAGGGGTAACCAAGAAGGTAGATGAGGGCAGTGCAGTTTATGTTGTCTACATGGACTTTAGCAAGGCCTTTGACAAGGTACCGCAAGTTAGGTTGTTGCATAAGGTTAAATCTCATGGATCGAGGGTGAGGTAGCCAAATGGATACAAAATTGGCTTCTTGACAGAAGCCAGAGGGTGGTTGTAGAGAGTTGTTTTTCAAACTGGAGGCCTGTGACCAGCGGTGTGCCTCAGGGATCAGTGCTGGGTCCACTGTTATTTGTCATTTATATTAATGATTTAGATGAGAATATAGGAGGCATGGTTAGTAAATTTGCAGATGACACAAAGATTGGTGACATAGTGGACAGTGAAGAAAGTTATCTCCAATTGCAACGGGATCTTGATCAATTGGGCCAGTGGGCTGACGAATGGCAGATGGAGTTTAATTTAGATAAATGCGAGGTGATGCATTTTGGTCGATTGAACCAGGGCAGGACTTACTCAGTTAATGGTAGGGCATTGGGGAGAGTTACAGAACAAAGAGATCTAGGGGTACATGTTCATAGCTCCTTGAAAGTGGAATCACAGGTGGACAGAAGGGTGAAGAAGGCATTCGGCATGCTTGATTTCATTGGTCAGACCATTGAATGCAGGAGTTGGGACGTCTTGTTGAAGTTGTACAAGACATTGGTAAGGCCACACTTGGAATACTATGTACAGTTCTGGTCACCCTATTATAGAAAGGATATTATTAAACTAGAAAGAGTGCAGAAAAGATTTACTGGGATGCTACCGGGACTTGATGGTTTGAGTTATAAGGAGGGGCTGGATAGACTGGGACTTTTTTCTCTGGAGCGTAGGAGGCTGAGGGGTGACCTTGTAGAGGTCTATAAAATAATGAGGGACATAGACAAGGTAGATAGTCAATATCTTTTCCCAAAGGTAGGGGAGTCTAAAACTAGACGGCATAGGTTTAAGGTGAGAGGGGAGAGATACAAAAGTGTCCAGAGGGGCAATTTTTTCACACAGAGGGTGGTGAGTGTCTGGAACAAGCTGCCAGAGGTAGTAGTAGAGGCGGGTATAATTTTATCTTTTAAAAAGCATTTAGACAGTTACATGGATAAAATGAGTATAGAGGGAAATGGGCCAAATGCGGGCAATTGGGACTAGTTTAGGGGTAAAAAAAGGGGCAGCATGGACAAGTTGGGCTGAAGGGTCATTACTACGTGGATTATGTCAATCCTCAGTCAGATTGGCAGCTTCCCTGCAGGGACCCTGGGTCACTGCCTCTACGCAGCACGGAATCCTGCACTGCATCGTCAGAGGTTTGAATGAAGGGACTGGCTCCCACAGAAAATAGACCCACTGAAACCATGCCATTGAAGATCTTCATCTCCTGAACAGGCTCTAATCTCACCTTCAATCCCTTTCTCAGCTGGATGTGTGTGGATCAGCAGTGAGTTATCATCAGAATTCTAGGAAGGATTAGTTTTTCATCCTGTGTGGTACTGTAAGCTACATTGGACAGACAGAGGTTAGACAGAGGTCATTGGATAGACAGAGGTCAGCTGGCTGCTTTCCGCAGTCAGTACTGAGTCAGACAGAGGGTCATTAATCTACGAAAGAGCAGAGCGATCACACAAACAAACTAATCCATCTTCCAGCTAACAACCGCCTTTATCTCTCTGCCAACTGGTGAGGAGGAAATATGAAGCGGGTTAACAAGATTCAAGCCCAGTTAATGAGCTGCCACATCAGAGGGAGCTGTCAGCAAGCGCATCAACGTGCAAAACTCTCCCCCAGCAAACACACGGATAGATTTCAGCAACGTTCAGGAAATTGGTGCCAAAACATTTTCACATTAACATCACAGGACAGACAACGCAACTCAATCACTCACTCAGTAATTATCTCTCAAAATCTACCTCCCATTCAGTACTGACCCTCTGACAGTGCGGCACTCCCTCAGTACTGACCCTCTGACAGTGCGGCACTCCCTCAGTACTGACCCTCTGACAGTGCGGCACTCCCTCAGTACTGACCCTCTGACAG
>NC_135807.1:0-47500 GCF_964213995.1 Mustelus asterias | reverse complement strand
TGTCAGAGGGTCAGTACTGAGGGAGTGCCGCACTGTCAGAGGGTCAGTGCTGAGGGAGTGCCGCACTGTCAGAGGGTCAGTACTGAGGGAGTGCTGCAGTGTCAGAGGATCAGTGCTGAGGGAGTGCCTCACTGTCAGAGGGTCAGTACTGAGGGAGTGCCGCACTGTCAGAGGATCAGTGCTGAGGGAGTGCCGCACTGTCAGGGGGTCAGTGCTGAGGGAGTGCTGCACTGTCAGAGGGTCAGTACTGAGGGAGTTCCGCACTGTCAGAGGGTCAGTACTGAGGGAGTGCCGCACTGTGAGAGGGTCAGTGCTGAGGGAGTGCCGCACTGTGAGAGGGTCAGTACTGAGGGAGTGCCGCACTGTGAGAGGGTCAGTACTGAGGGAGTTCCGCACTGTCAGAGGGTCAGTACTGAGGGAGTGCCGCACTGTCAGAGGGTCAGTACTGAGGGAGTTCCGCACTGTCAGAGGGTCAGTACTGAGGGAGTGCCGCACTGTGAGAGGGTCAGTGCTGAGGGAGTGCCGCACTGTGAGAGGGTCAGTACTGAGGGAGTGCCGCACTGTGAGAGGGTCAGTGCTGAGGGAATGCCGCACTGTGAGAGGGTCAGTGCTGAGGGAGTGCCGCACTGTGAGAGGGTCAGTGCTGAAGGAGTGCTGCACTGTCAGAGGGTCAGTACTGAGGGAGTGCCGCACAGTCAGAGGGTCAGTGCTGAGGGAGTGCCGCACAGTCAGAGGGTCAGTGCTGAGGGAGTGCCGCACTGTCAGAGGGTCAGTACTGAGGGAGTGCTGCACTGTCAGAGGGTCAGTACTGAGGGAATGCCGCACTGTCAGAGGGTCAGTGCAGAGGGAGTGCCGCACTGTCAGAGGGTCAGTACTGAGGGAGTGCCGCACAGTCAGAGGGTCAGTGCTGAGGGAGTGCCGCACTGTCAGAGGGTCAGTACTGAGGGAGTGCTGCACTGTCAGAGGGTCAGTACTGAGGGAATGCCGCACTGTCAGAGGGTCAGTGCAGAGGGAGTGCCGCACTGTCAGAGGGTCAGTGCTGAGGGAGTGCCGCACTGTCAGAGGGTCAGTACTGAGGGAGTGCCGCACTGTCAGAGGGTCAGTGCTGAGGGAGTGCCGCACTGTCAGAGGGTCAGTGCAGTGGGAGTGCCGCACTGTCAGAGGGTCAGTGCTGAGGGAGTGCCGCACTGTCAGAGGGTCAGTACTGAGGGAGTGCCGCACTGTCAGAGGGTCAGTGCTGAGGGAGTGCCGCACTGTCAGAGGGTCAGTGCAGAGGGAGTGCCGCACTGTCAGAGGGTCAGTGCTGAGGGAGTGCCGCACTGTCAGAGGGTCAGTGCTGAGGGAGTGCCGCACTGTCAGAGGGTCAGTGCTGAGGGAGTGCCGCACTGTCAGAGGGTCAGTACTGAGGGAGTGCCGCACTGTCAGAGGGTCAGTACTGAGGGAGTGCCGCACTGTCAGAGGGTCAGTGCTGAGGGAGTGCCGCACTGTCAGAGGGTCAGTACTGAGGGAGTGCCGCACTGTCAGAGGGTCAGTACTGAGGGAGTGCCGCACTGTCAGAGGGTCAGTACTGAGGGAGTGCTGCACTGTCAGAGGGTCAGTACTGAGGGAGTGCTGCACTGTCAGAGGGTCAGTACTGAGGGAGTGCCGCACTGTCAGAGGGTCAGTACTGAGGGAGTGCCGCACTGTCAGAGGGTCAGTACTGAGGGAGTGCCGCACTGTGAGAGAGTCAGTACTGAGGGAGCGCCGCACTGTCAGAGGGTCAGTACTGAGGGAGTGCCGCACTGTCAGAGGGTCAGTACTGAGGGAGTGCTGCACTGTCAGAGGGTCAGTGCTGAGGGAGTGCCGCACTGTCAGAGGGTCAGTACTGAGGGAGTGCCGCACTGTCAGAGGGTCAGTACTGAGGGAGTGCTGCACTGTCAGAGGGTCAGTACTGAGGGAGTGCCGCACTGTCAGAGGGTCAGTACTGAGGGAGTGCCGCACTGTGAGAGGGTCAGTACTGAGGGAGTGCCGCACTGTGAGAGGGTCAGTGCTGAGGGAGTGCCGCACTGTGAGAGGGTCAGTGCTGAGGGAGTGCTGCAGTGTCAGAGAATCAGTGCTGAGGGAGTGCCGCACTGTCAGAGGGTCAGTACTGAGGGAGTGCTGCAGTGTCAGAGAATCAGTGCTGAGGGAGTGCCGCACTGTCAGAGGGTCAGTACTGAGGGAGTGCCTCACTGTCAGAGGGTCAGTACTGAGGGAGTGCCGCACTGTCAGAGGGTCAGTGCTGAGGGAGTGCCGCACTGTCAGAGGGTCAGTACTGAGGGAGTGCTGCAGTGTCAGAGGATCAGTGCTGAGGGAGTGCCTCACTGTCAGAGGGTCAGTACTGAGGGAGTGCCGCACTGTCAGAGGATCAGTGCTGAGGGAGTGCCGCACTGTCAGGGGGTCAGTGCTGAGGGAGTGCTGCACTGTCAGAGGGTCAGTACTGAGGGAGTTCCGCACTGTCAGAGGGTCAGTACTGAGGGAGTGCCGCACTGTGAGAGGGTCAGTGCTGAGGGAGTGCCGCACTGTGAGAGGGTCAGTACTGAGGGAGTGCCGCACTGTGAGAGGGTCAGTACTGAGGGAGTTCCGCACTGTCAGAGGGTCAGTACTGAGGGAGTGCCGCACTGTCAGAGGGTCAGTACTGAGGGAGTTCCGCACTGTCAGAGGGTCAGTACTGAGGGAGTGCCGCACTGTGAGAGGGTCAGTGCTGAGGGAGTGCCGCACTGTGAGAGGGTCAGTACTGAGGGAGTGCCGCACTGTGAGAGGGTCAGTGCTGAGGGAATGCCGCACTGTGAGAGGGTCAGTGCTGAGGGAGTGCCGCACTGTGAGAGGGTCAGTGCTGAAGGAGTGCTGCACTGTCAGAGGGTCAGTACTGAGGGAGTGCCGCACAGTCAGAGGGTCAGTGCTGAGGGAGTGCCGCACAGTCAGAGGGTCAGTGCTGAGGGAGTGCCGCACTGTCAGAGGGTCAGTACTGAGGGAGTGCTGCACTGTCAGAGGGTCAGTACTGAGGGAATGCCGCACTGTCAGAGGGTCAGTGCAGAGGGAGTGCCGCACTGTCAGAGGGTCAGTACTGAGGGAGTGCCGCACAGTCAGAGGGTCAGTGCTGAGGGAGTGCCGCACTGTCAGAGGGTCAGTACTGAGGGAGTGCTGCACTGTCAGAGGGTCAGTACTGAGGGAATGCCGCACTGTCAGAGGGTCAGTGCAGAGGGAGTGCCGCACTGTCAGAGGGTCAGTGCTGAGGGAGTGCCGCACTGTCAGAGGGTCAGTACTGAGGGAGTGCCGCACTGTCAGAGGGTCAGTGCTGAGGGAGTGCCGCACTGTCAGAGGGTCAGTGCAGTGGGAGTGCCGCACTGTCAGAGGGTCAGTGCTGAGGGAGTGCCGCACTGTCAGAGGGTCAGTACTGAGGGAGTGCCGCACTGTCAGAGGGTCAGTGCTGAGGGAGTGCCGCACTGTCAGAGGGTCAGTGCAGAGGGAGTGCCGCACTGTCAGAGGGTCAGTGCTGAGGGAGTGCCGCACTGTCAGAGGGTCAGTACTGAGGGAGTGCCGCACTGTCAGAGGGTCAGTACTGAGGGAGTGCTGCAGTGTCAGAGAATCATTGCTGAGGGAGTGCCGCACTGTCAGAGGGTCAGTACTGAGGGAGTGCCTCACTGTCAGAGGGTCAGTACTGAGGGAGTGCCGCACTGTCAGAGGGTCAGTGCTGAGGGAGTGCCGCACTGTCAGAGGGTCAGTACTGAGGGAGTGCTGCAGTGTCAGAGGATCAGTGCTGAGGGAGTGCCTCACTGTCAGAGGGTCAGTACTGAGGGATTGCTGCACTGTCAGAGGGTCAGTACTGAGGGAGTGCCGCACTATCAGAGGATCAGTGCTGAGGGAGTGCCGCACTGTCAGGGGGTCAGTGCTGAGGGAGTGCTGCACTGTCAGAGGGTCAGTACTGAGGGAGTTCCGCACTGTGAGAGGGTCAGTGCTGAGGGAGTGCCGCACTGTGAGAGGGTCAGTACTGAGGGAGTGCCGCACTGTGAGAGGGTCAGTACTGAGGGAGTGCCGCACTGTCAGAGGGTCAGTACTGAGGGAGTGCCGCACTGTCAGAGGGTCAGTACTGAGGGAGTTCCGCACTGTCAGAGGGTCAGTACTGAGGGAGTGCCGCACTGTGAGAGGGTCAGTGCTGAGGGAGTGCCGCACTGTGAGAGGGTCAGTACTGAGGGAGTGCCGCACTGTGAGAGGGTCAGTGCTGAGGGAGTGCCGCACTGTGAGAGGGTCAGTGCTGAGGGAATGCCGCACTGTGAGAGGGTCAGTGCTGAGGGAATGCCGCACTGTGAGAGGGTCAGTGCTGAGGGAGTGCTGCAGTGTCAGAGAATCAGTGCTGAGGGAGTGCCGCACTGTCAGAGGGTCAGTACTGAGGGAGTGCCGCACTGTCAGAGGGTCAGTGCTGAGGGAGTGCCGCACTGTCAGAGGGTCAGTGCAGAGGGAGTGCCGCACTGTCAGAGGGTCAGTACTGAGGGAGTGCCGCACTGTCAGGGGGTCAGTGCTGAGGGAGTGCCGCACTGTCAGAGGGTCAGTGCTGAGGGAGTGACGCACTGTCAGAGGGTCAGTACTGAGGGAGTGCCGCACTGTCAGAGGGTCAGTACTGAGGGAGTGCTGCAGTGTCAGAGGGTCAGTACTGAGGGAGTGCCGCACTGTCAGAGGGTCAGTGCTGAGGGAGTGCTGCAGTGTCAGAGGGTCAGTACTGAGGGAGTTCCGCACTGTCAGAGGGTCAGTGCTGAGGGAGTGCCGCACTGTCAGAGGGTCAGTGCTGAGGGAGTGCCGCACTGTCAGAGGGTCAGTGCTGAGGGAGTGCCGCACTGTCAGAGGGTCAGTACTGAGAGAGTGCCGCACTGTCAGAGGGTCAGTACTGAGAGAGTGCCGCACTGTCAGAGGGTCAGTACTGAGGGAGTGCCGCACTGTCAGAGGGTCAGTACTGAGGGAGTGCCGCACTGTCAGAGGGTCAGTACTGAGGGAGTTCCGCACTGTCAGAGCGTCAGTGCTGAGGGAGTGCGGCACTGTCAGAGGGTCAGTACTGAGAGAGTGCCGCACTGTCAAAGGGTCAGTACTGAGGGAGTTCCGCACTGTCAGAGGGTCAGTGCTGAGGGAGTGCCGCACTGTCAGAGGGTCAGTACTGAGGGAGTTCCGCACTGTCAGAGGGTCAGTACTGAGGGAGTTCCACACTGTCAGAGGGTCAGTACTGAGGGAGTGCTGCACTGTCAGAGGGTCAGTACTGAGGGAGCGCCGCACTGTCAGAGGGTCAGTACTGAGGGAGTGCCGCACTGTCAGAGGGTCAGTGCTGAGGGAGTGCCGCACTGTCAGAGGGTCAGTACTGAGGTAGTGCCGCACTGTCAGAGGGTCAGTACTGAGGGAGTGCCGCACTGTCAGAGGGTCAGTGCTGAGGGAGTGCCGCACTGTAAGAGGGTCAGTACTGAGAGAGTGCCGCACTGTCAGGGGGTCAGTGCTGAGGGAGTGCCGCACTGTCAGAGGGTCAGAACTGAGGGAGTGCTGCAGTGTCAGAGGGTCAGTACTGAGGGAGTTCCGCACTGTCAGATGGTCAGTACTGAGGGAGTGCCGCACTGTCAGAGGGTCAGTACTGAGGGAGTGCTGCACTGTCAGAGGGTCAGTACTGAGGGAGTGCTGCAGTGTCAGAGGGCCAGTACTGAGGGAGTGCCGCACTGTCAGAGGGTCAGTACTGAGGGAGTGCCGCACTGTCAGAGGGTCAGTACTGAGAGATTGCCGCACTGTCAGAGGGTCAGTACTGAGAGAGTGCCGCACTGTCAGAGGGTCAGTACTGAGGGAGTTCCGCACTGTCAGAGGGTCAGTGCTGAGAGAGTGCCGCACTGTCAGAGGGTCAGTACTGAGAGAGTGCCGCACTGTCAGAGGGTCAGTACTGAGGGAGTTCCGCACTGTCAGAGGGTCAGTGCTGAGTGAGTGCCGCACTGTCAGAGGGTCAGTACTGAGGGAGTTCCGCACTGTCAGAGGGTCAGTACTGAGGGAGTTCCGCACTGTCAGAGGGTCAGTACTGAGGGAGTGCTGCACTGTCAGAGGGTCAGTACTGAGGGAGCGCCGCACTGTCAGAGGGTCAGTGCTGAGGGAGTGCCGCACTGTCAGAGGGTCAGTACTGAGGGAGTGCCGCACTGTCAGAGGGTCAGTGCTGAGGGAGTGCCGCACTGTCAGAGGGTCAGTACTGAGAGAGTGCCGCACTGTCAGAGGGTCAGTACTGAGGGAGTGCTGCACTGTCAGAGGGTCAGTACTGAGGGAGCGCCGCACTGTCAGAGGGTCAGTACTGAGGGAGTGCCGCACTGTCAGAGGGTCAGTGCTGAGGGAGTGCCGCACTGTCAGAGGGTCAGTACTGAGGGAGTGCCGCACTGTCAGAGGGTCAGTACTGAGGTAGTGCCGCACTGTCAGAGGGTCAGTACTGAGGGAGTGCCGCACTGTCAGAGGGTCAGTACTGAGGGTGTGCCGCACTGTCAGAGGGTCAGTACTGAGGGAGTGCCGCACTGTCAGAGGGTCAGTACTGAGGGAGTGCCGCACTGTCAGAGGGTCAGTACTGAGGGAGTGTCGCACTGTCAGAGGGTCAGTACTGAGAGAGTGCCGCACTGTCAGAGGGTCAGTGCTGAGGGAGTGCCGCACTGTCAGAGGGTCAGTACTGAGGGAGTGCCGCATTGTCAGAGTCATAGGCGAGAATTTTCCTGTCCCACCCACATTGGGAATCATAGCGGACGGGAGATGTACGATGCAAAGTGCCGGCACGGTAGCACAGCGGTTAGCACTGCTGCCTCACAGCGCCAGGGATCTGGGTTCGATTCCCGGCTTGGGTCACTGTCTGTGTGGAGTGTGCACATTCTCCCCATGTCTGCGTGGGTTTCCTCCGAGTGCTCCAGTTTCCTCCCACACTCTGAAAGATGTGCTGGTTAGGGTGCATTGACCTGAACAGGCACCGGAGTGTGGCGACTCGGGGAATTTCACAGTAACTTCATTGCAGTGTTAATGTAAGCCTTTCTTATGACTAATAAATAAACTTTACTTTACCTGGTCCATAGGAAGCTGGCTGTGGTTGTGGAGGGTCAGTCATCTCAGCTGCACGACATCTCTGCAGTAGGCCCTCAGGGTCGTGTCCAAGGCCCAACCATCTTCAGCTGCTTCATCACTGACCCTCCCTCCGTCATGAGGTCTCCCTTTAACTCAGTCCCTTGAGTCCTGGCAACATCCTTGTAAATCTCTTCTGCACTTTCTCCAGTTTAATAATATCTTTCCTACAGCAAGGCGACCAGAACTGAACAATACTCCAGGTGCGGCCTCACCAACATCCTGTACAACTGCAACATAACTTCCCAACTTCTACACTCAATGCCCTGACTGATGAAGGCCAGCATGCCAAAAGCTTCTTCACTGCCCTATCTACCTGTGACTCCATCTTTAGAGAACCGTGTACCTGAACTCCCAGGTCCCCCTGTTCCACGATACTCCCTCAGGTCCCACCATTCACTGTGAAAGTCCTACCTTGATTTGATTTTCCAAAATACTTACACTTATCTGTATTGAACTCTGTTTGCCATTTCTCGGCCCACTTCCCCAGCTGATCAAGATCCTGCTGCAATTTTTGATAACCTTCCTCACTGTCTACAATGCCACCTATTTTAGTGTCATCTCCAAACTTACTGATCATGCCTTGTACATTCTCATTGTTGATATAGGTAACAAACAGCAATGGGTCCAGCACTGACCCCTGAAGCACACCACTAGTCACAGGCCTCCAGTCTGACAAGCATCCTTCCACCATTACCCTCTGGCCTCCTACCATCAAGCCAATTGTATATCCAATTTGCCAGCTCTCCCTGGATTCCATGTGATCTAACCTTCCAGAGCAGCCTACCATGTGGAACTTTATCAAAGGCCTGACTGAAATCCAAATAGTCTACATCTACCATCCTGCTCTCATCAACCTTCCTGGTCTCTTCATCAAAGAACTCTAACAGATTTGTAATTTTTATCTGTCTTGATGATCCTATTGATCTGATACTGATTTGATCAGCTGGGTAAGTGGCCTGAGAAAAGGTCAGTGGAGTTCAATACAGATAAGTTTGAGGTGTTGCATTTTGGAAAATCAACACAAGGGTCGGACTTTCACGGTGAATGGTGGGACCTTAGGGAGTATCGTGGAACAGAGGGACCTGGGAGTCCAGGTGCACGGTTCTCTCAAGGTGGAGTCACAGGTAGGTAGGGCAGCGAGGAAGGGTTTTGGCATGCTGGCCTTCATCAGTAATACAGTATTCTGGGCTTTATTAATAGGGACGCAGGGTACAAGAGCAAGGAGGTTAGGCTGAACTTATACAAGGCACTAGTTAGACCTCAGCTGGAATATTGTGTTCAGTTCTGGGCACCTCACTATAGGACGGATGTGAACACATTGGAGAGAGTGCAGAAGAGGTTTACAAGAATGGTTTTGGGGATGAGAAACTTCAGTAATGAGGATAGATTGGAGAGGCTTCCCTGGAAAGACGGAGAAAGAGGGGAGACCTAATTATGAAGGGTATAGATAGGGTGAACAGTGGGAAGCTTTTTCCCAGGTCGGAGGTGACG
This sequence comes from Mustelus asterias, assembly GCF_964213995.1. Classification (NCBI taxonomy): domain Eukaryota; kingdom Metazoa; phylum Chordata; class Chondrichthyes; order Carcharhiniformes; family Triakidae; genus Mustelus; species Mustelus asterias. The sequence goes on along the minus strand of NC_135807.1, from coordinate 38,884 downwards.
ATCACGAGGGGTCACGGGCTCAAGGTGAGAGGGGCGAGGTATAACTCAGATATCAGAGGGACGCTTTTTACACAGAGGGTGGTGGGGGCCTGGAATGCGCTGCCAAGTAGGGTGGTGGAGGCAGGCACGCTGACATCGTTTAAGACTTACCTGGATAGTCACATGAGCAGCCTGGGAATGGAGGGATACAAACGATTGGTCTAGTTGGACCAAGGAGCGGCACAGGCTTGGAGGGCCTAAGGGCCTGTTTCCTGTGCTGTACTGTTCTTTGTTCTTTGTTGGGACTGTTCTCCTTTGAGAGAGGAAGGCTGAGAGGAGATTTCCTCTCCTAAGGGGAGAGGACCAGCCATGATCCTATTGAATGGCAGAACAGGCTTGAGAGGTTGAATAGTCTACTCCTGTTCCTGTTTCTTTTGGTCTTATTTGATAGAGATGTTCTAAATAAAGAGGGGGCTGGACAGAGTAGATCGAGAGAAATTGTTCCTGCTCAGAAAAGGATCGAGAACGAGAGGGCGCAGAGTTAAAGTGATTCGCAAAGGAAGCAAATGTGATGCGAGTGAAAACTTCCTGACCCAGTGAGCGGTCGAAGTCTGGAATGTTCTGCCTGGGAGTGAGGTGGAGGCAGGTTCAATGGAGGCACTCAGGAGGGCAGCAGATGATTCATTGAATAGAAACAATGTGCAGGGGGACGGGGAAAAGACAGGGGAACGGCACTGAGTCATGATGCGCATTCAGAGAGCCAGTACAGACACGATGGGCTGAATGGCCTCCTTCTGCACTGTAACAATTGTACTGTACTGAATATCACTGGTAATCTCTGTCTGTGACAGCTTCTTATCCAGATCGGTTTGAGGCAGTGTGATCCCTCCCACACCATCATGTGGACGTCCTCCACTGGGTCCGGAATGGTGCTTCCCTGGATGAGAGTCGCTGGGTGGGGATTGATGAGTGTCACAGGGATTTGCTCCATCAGTCCACAGCCAATGACAGTGACAGTGTGGGATCTGACCCAATCCTGGTGGCATTGGGATATCAGCTCTTTCCTCCAGGCTCTGAAACAGGATCGAGCATTTAGTTGTGTCCGGGAGTTCCGGATTTCTGTGTTTCTATCTGTGATCTCTCTCTCTCTGTCTCCCTCAGCAGCTACAACCAGCTCTGGATGAGGGCTCAGAACAGCCTGGGCGATGTACTCGAACTGGAGTCCGCGGGCAGCCCCATGGATGTGAATAAAGATGCTGCAGCTTTTTTCCGATACCAGAACAATCTCTACATTAAATACATACGGATATTCCGCAAGCTGGAAATAGTCCAGGATCAAATCGCTCACCCGCAGAAATGGAAAGTGGTGGACTTGTTGCTGGAAGGGGTGATGGGGAGAATTCTGGAAGTTCGGAGAGAGATGGTGGATAAAGGACTCTCGGAGTTTCGCTTCATGGATGATGTGATACAGGACCTGAAACTAACACCGGTGTGTAAAACTCAGTGTGTAAGGAGTGTGTGTTTGTTAGGAGTGTGTGTGTGTGTGTAAGGAGTGTGTGTGTGTGGAAGGAGTTGATGTCATATACATGGATTTTAGTAAGGCGTTTGATAAAGTCCCCCACGGTCGGCTTATGAAGAAAGTAAGGATGTGTGGGATAGAGGGAAAGTTGGCCGATTGGATAGGTAACTGGCTGGCTGATCGAAGACAGAGGGTGGTGGTGGATGGAAAATTTTCGGATTGGAGGCAGGTTACCAGCGGAGTGCCGCAGGGATCAGTGCTTGGTCCTCTGCTCTTTGTAATTTTTATTAATGACTTGGAGGAGGGGGCTGAAGGGTGGATCAGTAAATTTGCTGATGACACCAAGATTGGCGGAGTAGTGGATGAGGTGGAGGGCTGTTGTAGGCTGCAAAGAGACATAGACAGGATGCAGAGCTGGGCTGAAAAATGGCAAATGGAGTTTAACCCTGACAAATGCGAGGTGATTCATTTTGGTAGGACAAATTTAAATGTGGACTACAGGGTCAAAGGTAGGGTTCTGAAGAATGTGGAGGAACAGAGAGATCTTGGGGTTCATATCCATAGATCTCTGAAGGTTGCCACTCAAGTGGATAGAGCTGTGAAGAAGGCCTATAGTGTGTTGGCGTTCATTAACAGGGGGTTTGAGTTTAAGAGCCGTGGGGTTATGCTGCAACTGTACAGGACCTTGGTGAGACCACATTTGGAATATTGTGTGCAGTTCTGGTCACCTCACTACAAGAAGGATGTGGAGACACTGGAAAGAGTGCAAAGGAGATTTACCAGGATGCTGCCTGGTTTGGAGGGTAGGTCTTATGAGGAAAGGTTGAGGGAACTTGGGCTTTTCTCTTTGGAGCGGAGGAGGTTGAGAGGAGACTTGATAGAGGTTTATAAGATGATGAGGGGGATAGATAGAGTGGACGTTCAAAGACTATTTCCTCGGGTGAATGGAGCGGTAACTAGGGGGCATAACTATAGGGTTCGTGGTGGGAGATACAGGAAGGATGTCCGAGGTAGGTTTTTTACTCAGAGAGTGGTTGGGGTGTGGAATGGACTGCCTGCAGTGATAGTGGAGTCAGAAACTTTAGGAACATTTAAGAAGCTATTGGATAGGCACATGGAGTACTTCGGGATGATAGGGAGGAAATAGCTTGATCTGGGTTTCAGACAAATCTCGGCACAACATCGTGGGCCGAAGGGCCTGTTCTGTGCTGTACTGTTCTATGTTCTAAGTGTGTTAGGAGTGTGTCTGTGTGCAAGGTGTGTGTGTGTGTGTGTCAGGAGTGTGTGTGTGTGTGTAAGGAGTGTGTCTGTAAGGAGTGTGTGTGTGTAAGGAGTGCGTGTGTGTAAGGAGTGCGTGTGTGTAAGGAGTGTGTGTGTCTGCAAGGAGTGTGTCTGTGTAAGGAGTGTGTCTGTGTAAGGAGTGTGTGTGTGTGTAAGGAGTGTGTGTGTGTGAGGAGTGTGTGTGTGTAAGGAGTGTGTCTGTGTAAGGAGTGTGTGTGTGTGTGTAAGGAGTGTGTGTGTGTAAGGAGTGTGTGTGTGTGTGTAAGGAGTGTGTGTGTAAGGAGTGTGTGTGTGTAAGGAGTGTGTGTGTAAGGTGTGTGTGTGTGTAAGGTGTGTGTGTGTGTTAGGAGTGTGTCTGTGTATAAGGAGTGTGTGTGTGTGTATGGAGTGTGTCTGTGTGCAAGGTGTGTGTGTGTGTGTCAGGAGTGTGTCTGTAAGGAATGTGTGTGTGTAAGGAGTGCGTGTGTGTAAGGAGTGTGTGTGTGTGCCAGGAGTGTGTCTGTGTAAGGAGTGTGTGTGTGTGAGGAGTGTGTGTGTGTAAGGAGTGTGTCTGTGTAAGGAGTGTGTGTGTGTGTGTAAGGAGTGTGTGTGTAAGGAGTGTGTGTGTGTAAGGAGTGTGTGTGTGTAAGGAGTGTGTGTGTGTGTAAGGAGTGTGTGTGTGTGTGTAAGGAGTGTGTGTGTAAGGAGTGTGTGTGTGTAAGGAGTGTGTGTGTGTGTAAGGAGTGTGTGTGTGTGTGTAAGGAGTGTGTGTGTGTAAGGAGTGTGTGTGTGTGTGTAAGGAGTGTGTGTGTGTGTGTAAGGAGTGTGTCTGTGTAAGGAGTGTGTGTGTGTGTGTAAGGAGTGTGTGTGTGTGTGTAAGGAGTGTGTGTGTGTAAGGAGTGTGTGTGTGTAAGGAGTGTGTGTGTAAGGAGTGTGTGTGTAAGGTGTGTGTGTGTGTAAGGTGTGTGTGTGTGTGTAAGGAGTGTGTGTGTAAGGAGTGTCTGTGTGTGTAAGGAGTGTGTGTGTGTGTAAGGTGTGTCTGTGTGTGTAAGGAGTGTGTGTGTGTAAGGAGTGTGTGTAAGGAGTGTGTGTGTGTGTGTAAGGAGTGTGTGTGTGTAAGGATTGTGTGTGTGTGTAAGGTGTGTGTGTGTGTGTAAGGAGTGTGTGTGTGTGTGTAAGGAGTGTGTGTGTAAGGAGTGTCTGTGTGTGTAAGGAGTGTGTGTGTGTAAGGTGTGTCTGTGTGTGTAAGGAGTGTGTGTAAGGAGTGTGTGTGTGTAAGGAGTGTGTGTGAGTGTGTGTGTGTGTAAGGAGTGTGTGTGTGTAAGGAGTGTGTGTGTGTGTGTAAGGGGTGTGTGTGTGTGTGTGTGTAAGGAGTGTGTGTGTAAGGAGTGTGTGTGTGTAAGGTGTGTCTGTGTGTGTAAGGAGTGTGTGTGTGTAAGGAGTGTGTGTAAGGAGTGTGTGTGTGTGTAAGGAGTGTGTGTGTGTGTGTGTGTGTGTAAGGAGTGTGTGTGTAAGGAGTGTGTGTGTGTGTAAGGAGTGTGTGTGTGCAAGGTGTGTCTGTGTGTGTAAGGAGTGTGTGTGTGTAAGGAGTGTGTGTAAGGAGTGTGTGTGTGTGTGTAAGGAGTGTGTGTGTGTGCGTGTGTGTGTGTGTAAGGAGTGTGTGTGTAAGGAGTGTGTGTGTGTGTAAGGAGTGTGTGTGTGTAAGTTGTGTGTGTAAGGAGTGTGTGTGTGTGTGTGTGTAAGGAGTGTGTGTGTGTGCGTGTGTGTGTGTGTAAGGAGTGTGTGTGTAAGGAGTGTGTGTGTGTGTAAGGAGTGTGTGTGTGTAAAGAGTGTGTGTGTGTGTGTGTAAGGAGTGTGTGTGTGTGTAAAGAGTGTGTGTGTGTGTAAGGAGTGTGTGTGTAAGGAGTGTATGTGTGTGTAAGGAGTGTGTGTGTGTGTAAGGAGTGTGTGTGTAAGGAGTGTATGTGTGTGTAAGGAGTGTGTGTGTGTGTGTGTAAGGAGTGTGTGTGTGTGTAAGGAGTGTGTGTGTGTGTAAGGAGTGTGTGTGTAAGGAGTGTATGTGTGTGTAAGGAGTGTGTGTGTGTAAGGAGTGTGTGTGTGTGTGTGTGTAAGGAGTGTGTGTGTGCGTAAGGAGTGTGTGTGTGTGTAAGGAGTGTGTGTGTAAGGAGTGTATGTGTGTGTAAGGAGTGTGTGTGTGTGTAAGGAGTGTGTGTGTAAGGAGTGTATGTGTGTGTAAGGAGTGTGTGTGTGTAACGAGTGTGTATGTGTGCAAGGAGTGTGTGTGTGTGTCAGGAGTGTGTATGTGTGTAAGGGGTGTGTGTGTAAGGAGTGTGTATGTGTGTAAGGAGTGTGTGTGTGTAACGAGTGTGTATGTGTGCAAGGAGTGTGTGTGTGTGTAAGGAGTGTGTGTGTGTGTAATGAGTGTGTGTGTGTGTGTGTGTAAGGAGTGTGTGTGTAATGAGTGTGTATGTGTGTAAGGAGTGTGTGTGTGTAACGAGTGTGTATGTGTGTAAGGGGTGTGTGTGTGTAAGGAGTATGTGTGTGTGTAACGAGTGTGTATGTGTGTAAGGGGTGTGTGTGTGTAAGGAGTGTGTGTAAGGTGTGTGTGTGTAAGGGTGTGTGTGTGCGTGTCAGGAGTGTGTGTGTGTGTAAGGAGTGTGTGTAAGTAGTGTGTGTGAGGAGTGTGTGTGTGTAAGGAGTGTGTGTGTGTGTAAGGAGTGTGTGTAAGTAGTGTGTGTGAGGAGTGTGTGTGTGTAAGGAGTGTGTGTGTGTGTAACGAGTGTGTATGTGTGTAAGGAGTGTGTGTAAGTAGTGTGTGTGAGGAGTGTATGTGTGTAAGGAGTGTGTGTGTGTAAGGAGTGTGTGTGTGTAAGGAGTGTGTGTAAGTAGTGTGTGTGAGGAGTGTATGTGTGTAAGGAGTGTGTGTGTGTAAGGAGTGTGTGTGTGTGTAACGAGTGTGTATGTGTGTAAGGAGTATGTGTGTGTGTAAGGAGTGAGTATGTGTGTAAGGGTGTGTGTGTGTAAGGAGTATGTGTGTGTGTAGCGAGTGTGTATGTGTGTAAGGGGTGTGTGTGTGTAAGGAGTGTGTGTAAGGTGTGTGTGTGTAAGGAGTGTGTGTGTGTGTAAGGAGTGTGTGTGTGTGTGTGTGTAAGGAGTGTGTGTGAGGAGTGTGTGTGTGTAAGGAGTGTGTGTGTGTGTAACGAGTGTGTATGTGTGTAAGGGGTGTGTGTGTAAGGAGTATGTGTGTGTGTAACGAGTGTGCATGTGTGTAAGGGGTGTGTGTGTGTAAGGAGTGTGTGTAAGGTGTGTGTGTGTAAGGAGTGTGTGTGTGCGTGTAAGGAGTGTGTGTGTGTAAGGAGTGTGTGTGAGGAGTGTGTGTGTGTGTAAGGAGTGTGTGTGTGTGTGTAACGAGTGTGCATGTGTGTAAGGGGTGTGTGTGTGTAAGGAGTGTGTGTGTGTGTGTAAGGAGTGTGTGTGTGTAACGAGTGTGTATGTGTGTAAGGGGTGTGTGTGTGTAAGGTGTGTGTGTAAGGAGTGTGTGTGTGTGTGTAAGGAGTGTGTGTGTGTGTAAGGAGTGTGTGTGTGTGTGTGTAAGGAGTGTGTGTGAGGAGTGTGTGTGTGTGTAAGGAGTGTGTGTGTGTGTAAGGAGTGTGTGTGTGTAAGGTGTGTGTGTGTAAGGCGGGTGTGTGTAAGGAGTGTGTGTGTGTGTAAGATGTGTGTGTGTGTAACGAGTGTGTATGTGTGTAAGGAGTGAGTGTGTGTAACGAGTGTGTATGTGTGTAAGGGGTGTGTGTGTGTAAGGTGTGTGTGTAAGGAGTGTGTGTGTGCGTGTAAGGAGTGTGTGTGTGTGTAAGGAGTGTGTGTGTGTGTGTGTGTAAGGAGTGTGTGTGAGGAGTGTGTGTGTGTGTAAGGAGTGTGTGTGTGTAAGGAGTGTGTGTGTGTAAGGTGTGTGTGTGTAAGGCGGGTGTGTGTAAGGAGTGTGTGTGTGTGTAAGGAGTGTGTGTGTGTAACGAGTGTGTATGTGTGTAAGGAGTGAGTGTGTGTAACGAGTGTGTATGTGTGTAAGGGGTGTGTGTGTGTGTAAGGTGTGTGTGTAAGGAGTGTGTGTGTGCGTGTAAGGAGTGTGTGTGTGTGTAAGGAGTGTGTGTGTGTGTGTGTAAGGAGTGTGTGTGAGGAGTGTGTGTGTGTGTAAGGAGTGTGTGTGTGTGTAAGGAGTGTGTGTGTGTAAGGCGGGTGTGTGTAAGGCGGGTGTGTGTAAGGAGTGTGTGTGTGTGTAAGGAGTGTGTGTGTGTAACGAGTGTGTATGTGTGTAAGGAGTGAGTGTGTGTAACGAGTGTGTATGTGTGTAAGGAGTGTGTGTGTGTAAGGAGTGTGTATGTGTGTAAGGAGTGTGTGTGTGTGTAAGGAGTGTGTGTGTAACGAGTGTGTATGTGTGTAAGGAGTGTGTGTGTGTGTAAGGAGTGTGTGTGTGTGTAAGGAGTGTGTGTGTGTAACGAGTGTGTATGTGTGTAAGGAGTGTGTGTGTGTAAGGAGTGTGTATGTGTGTAAGGAGTGTGTGTGTGTGTAAGGAGTGAGTGTGTGTGTAACGAGTGTGTATGTGTGTAAGGAGTGAGTGTGTGTAACGAGAGTGTATGTGTGTAAGGAGTGTGTGTGTGTAAGGAGTGTGTGTGTGTGTAAGGAGTGTGTGTGTGTAACGAGTGTGTATGTGTGTAAGGAGTGAGTGTGTGTAAGTAGTGTGTGTGTGTGTAAGGAGTGTGTGTGTGTGTAAGGAGTGTGTGTGTGTAACGAGTGTGTATGTGTGTAAGGAGTGAGTGTGTGTAAGGAGTGTGTGTGTGTGTAAGGAGTGTGTGTGTGTAAGGAGTGTGTGTGTAACGAGTGTGTATGTGTGTAAGGAGTGTGTGTGTGTGTAACGAGTGTGTATGTGTGTAAGGAGTATGTGTGTGTGTAACGAGTGTGTATGTGTGTAAGGAGTGTGTGTGTGTGTAAGGAGTGTGTGTGTGTGTGTAAGGGGTGTGTGTGTGTAGGAGTGTGTGTGTGTAACGAGTGTGTATGTGTGTAAGGAGTGTGCGTGTGTGTGTAAGGAGTATGTGTGTGTGTAACGAGTGTGTATGTGTGTAAGGGGTGTGTGTGTGTAAGGAGTGTGTGTAAGGTGTGTGTGCGTAAGGAGTGTGTGTGTAATGAGTGAGTGTGTGTGTGTAAGGAGTGTGTGTGTGTGTAAGGAGTGTCTGTGTGTGTAAGGTGTGTGTGTGTAAGGAGTGTGTGTGTGTGTAAGGAGTGTCTGTGTGTGTAAGGAGTGTGTGTGTAAGGAGTTTGTGTATGTGTGTAAGGAGTGTGTGTGTGTGTAAGGAGAGTGTGTGTGTAAGGAGTGAGTGTGTGTATGGAGTGTGTGTGTGTGTAAGGTGTGTGTGTGTATGGAGTGTGTGTGTGTGTAAGGAGTGAGTGTGTGTGTGTAAGGAGTGTGTGTGTGTAAGGAGTGAGTGTGTGTATGGAGTGTGTGTGTGTGTAAGGTGTGTGTGTGTATGGAGTGTGTGTGTGTGTGTGTAAGGAGTGTGTGTGTGTGTGTGTAAGGAGTGTGTGTGTGTAAGGTGTGTGTGTGTAAGGAGTTTGTGTGTGTGTAAGGAGAGTGTGTGTGTAAGGTGTGTGTGTAAGGAGTGTGTGTTTGTGTGTAAGCAGTGTGTGTGTGTGTAAGGTGTGTGTGTGTAAGGAGTGTGTGTGTGTAAGGAGTGAGTGTGTGTATGGAGTGTGTGTGTGTGTAAGGAGTGTGTGTGTGTAAGGAGTGAGTGTGTGTATGGAGTGTGTGTGTGTGTAAGGTGTGTGTGTGTATGGAGTGTGTGTGTGTGTGTGTAAGGAGTGAGTGTGTAAGGAGTGAGTGTGTGTGTGTGTAAGGTGTGTGTGTGTATGGAGTGTGTGTGTGTGTAAGGAGTGAGTGTGTGTATGGAGTGTGTGTGTGTGTAAGGTGTGTGTGTGTATGGAGTGTGTGTGTGTGTGTGTGTGTAAGGAGTGTGTGTGTGTGTGTAAGGAGTGTGTGTGTGTAAGGTGTGTGTGTGTAAGGAGTTTGTGTGTGTGTAAGGAGAGTGTGTGTGTAAGGTGTGTGTGTGTAAGGAGTGTGTGTTTGTGTGTAAGCAGTGTGTGTGTGTGTAAGGTGTGTGTGTGTAAGGAGTGAGTGTGTGTGTAAGGTGTGTGTGTGTAAGGAGTGTGTGTGTAAGGAGTGTGTGTGTGTAAGGTGTGTGTGTGTAAGGAGTGAGTGTGTGTGTAAGGTGTGTGTGTATGGAGTGTGTGTGTGTGTGTGTAAGGAGTGAGTGTGTGTGTGTAAGGAGTGTGTGTGTGTAAGGAGTGAGTGTGTGTGTGTAAGGAGTGTGTGTGTGTAAGGAGTGAGTGTGTGTATGGAGTGTGTGTGTGTGTAAGGTGTGTGTGTGTATGGAGTGTGTGTGTGTGTGTGTAAGGAGTGAGTGTGTGTGTAAGGAGTGTGTGTGTGTAAGGAGTGTGTGTGTGTGTAAGGAGTGTGTGTGTGTAAGGAGTGTGTGTGTGTAAGGAGTGAGTGTGTGTGTGTAAGGAGTGTGTGTGTAAGGTGTGTGTGTGTAAGGAGTGTGTGTGTGTGTGTGTAAGGAGTGTGTGTGTGTAAGGAGTGTGTGTGTAAGGTGTGTGTGTGTAAGGAGTGTGTGTGTGTGTATGGAGTGTGTGTGTGTAAGGAGTGTGTGTGTGTGTGTAAGGAGTGAGTGTGTGTGTAAGGAGTGTGTGTGTGTATGGAGTGTGTGTGTGTAAGGAGTGAGTGTGTGTAAGGAGTGTGTGTGTGTGTGTGTAAGGAGTGTGTGTGTAAGGTGTGTGTGTGTAAGGAGTGTGTGTGTGTGTAAGGAGTGTGTGTGTGTAAGGTGTGTGTGTGTAATGAGTGTGTGTGTGTATGGAGTGTGTGTGTGTAAGGTGTGTGTGTGTAAGGAGTGTGTGTGTGTATGGAGTGTGTGTGTGTGTAAGGAGTGAGTGTGTGTGTGTGTAAGGAGTGTGTGTGTGTGTAAGGAGTGTGTGTGTAAGGTGTGTGTGTGTAAGGAGTGTGTGTGTGTGTAAGGAGTGTGTGTGTGTAAGGAGTGTGTGTGTGTGTAAGGAGTGTGTGTGTGTAAGGAGTGTGTGTGTGTAAGGTGTGTGTGTGTAATGAGTGTGTGTGTGTATGGAGTGTGTGTGTGTAAGGTGTGTGTGTGTAAGGAGTGTGTGTGTGTATGGAGTGTGTGTGTGTGTAAGGAGTGAGTGTGTGTATGGAGTGTGTGTAAGGTGTGTGTGTGTAAGGAGTGTGTGTGTGTATGGAGTGTGTGTAAGGAGTGTGTGTGTGTGGAAGGGGTGTGTGTGTGTGTAAGGAGTGTGTGTGTATGGAAGGGGTGTGTGTGTAAGGAGTGTGTGTGTGTGTTTAAGGAGTGTGTGTGTGTGTGTGGAAGGAGTGTGTGTGTGTGTCTGTAAGGAGTGTGTGTGTGTGGAAGGGGTGTGTGTGTAAGGAGTGTGTGTGTGTGTGTGTGTGTAAGGAGTGTGTGTGTGTAAGGAGTGTGTGTGTGTAAGTGTCTGCATCAAGTCTGCAACGACACCAATCCCACCCAGGCCCTATCCCTGCTTAGTTACCCTGCTCATCCCTCTCACCTATCATATCCTGGGATACTAAGGGACAATTTAGCATGTCCAGTCAACCTAACCCGCACATCTTTGGACTGTGGGAGGAAACCGGAGCACCCGGAGGAAACCCACGCAAACACAGGGAGAATGTGCAAACTCCACACAGTGACACAAGCCGGGAATTGAACCCGGGTCACTGGAGCTGTGAGGTAGCAGTGCTAACCACTGTGCTAACCCCATGGCTACCTGATAATCTTGTACAATTCGATCAGCTCGCCCCTCAGTCTTCTCTGCTCCAACAAAAACACCCCAAGCCTCTCCGACCTCTCTTCATAACTGAAACGCTCCATCCCAGGCAGCATCCTGGTGAATCTCCTCTGCACCCCCTCCAGTCCAATCACATCCTTCCTATAATGTGGTGACCAGAACTGCACACAGTGCTCCAGCTGTGGCCTCACCAAAGTTCTATACAACTTCAACATGACTTCCCTGCTTTTGTAATCTACACCCCGATTGATAAAGGCGAGTGTCCCATTTGCCTTTTTCACCATCCTGCTAACATGCCCTCCCGCTTTCAGAGATCTGTGGACAAACACACGAAGGTCCCTTCGTTCCACAGAACATCCTCGTGTCCTACCATTCATTGAATACTTCCTGGTCAAAGTTCTCCTTCCAAAGTGTCTCACCTCTCATTTTTTGAGGGTTAAATTCCATCTGCCATTTATCCGCCCATTTGACCATTCTGTCTATATCTTCTTGTAGCCCAAGACACTCCGCCTCACTATTAACCACCTGGCCAATCTCTGTGTCATCTGCAAACTTACTAATCCTACCCCCCCACATAATCATCTATAGAACAAGGAACAGTACAGCACAGGAACAGGCCCTTCGGCCCACCAGGTCTGTGCTGACACAGGTGCCTCTCTAATCTAATATTTTCTAGCCTTTACGTGGTCCATATCCCTCTATTTCCTGCCTATTCATGTATCTATCCAGATGCCTCTTGAACGTTGTTATAGAATCTGCTTCCGCCACCTCCTCCGACAGCGCGTTCCAGGCATTCACCACCCTCTGTGTGAAAAATCTGCCCCTTACATCTCTTTTAAACTTTCCCCCTCTCACTCTCAACCGATGCCCCCGAGTACTTGACCCTTCGACCCTGGGAAATAGATTCTGACTCTCCATTCTATCCAAGCCTGTCATCATCTTGTAAATCACAGAATCACAGAAACCCTACAGTGCAGAAGGAGGCCATTTGGCCCATCGAGTCAGCACCGACCACAATCCCACCCAGGCCCTACCCCCATATCCCTACATATATAACCAATAATCCCTCTAACCTACGCATCTCAGGACACTAAGGGCAATTTTATTTAGTGCGGCCTATCAACCTAAGCTGCACATCTCCTTTAAACCTTGCCCCTCACAGCTTAAACATGTGCCCCCTAGTAATTGACTCTTCCCTGATAGAATTTTATAAGTCTCTGTGAGATCCACCCTCATTCATCTGAACTCCAGTGAAAACAACCCTAACCGAGTCAATCTCTCCTCATACATCAGTCCCGCCATCCCCGGAATCAGCCTGGTAAACCTTCGCTGCACTCCCTCGAGAGCAAGAACATCCTTCCTCAGAAAAGGAGACCAAAACTGCACACAATACTCTAGGTGTGGCCTCACCAAGGCCCTGTATAATTGTAACAACACATCCCTGCTCCTGTACTCGAAACCTCTCACAATGAAGGCCAACATACCATTTGCCTTCTTTACCGCCTGCTGCACCTGCATGCTTACCTTCAGTGACTGGTGCACAAGGACACCCAGGTCCCGCTGCACACTCCCCTCTCCCAATTTACAGCCATTCAGGTCGCAATCTGCCTCCTTGTTTTTGCTTCCAAAGTGAATAACCTCATATTTATCCAAATTATCCTGCATCTGCCATTGATTAGCCCACTCACCCAACCTGTCCAGATCATTCTGAAGGATCTCTGCATCCTCGTCACAGTTCACCCTCCCACCCAACTTGGTATCAGGCAACTTGCCGATAAATCCCTTAGAACCATAGAAAATTACAGCTCAGAAACAGGCCTTTTGGCCCTTCTTGTCTGTGCCGAACCATTTTTTGCCTAGTCCCACTGACCTGCACTTGGACCATATCCCTCCACACCCCTCTCATCCATGAACCCGTCCAAGTTTTTCTTAAATGTTAAAAGTGACCCCGCATTTACCACTTTATCTGGCAGCTCATTCCACACTCCCACCACTCTCTGCGTGAAGAAGCCCCCCCTAATATTCCCTTTAAACTTTTCTCCTTTCACCCTTAACCCATGCCCTCTGGTTTTTTTCTCCCCTAGCCTCAGCGGAAAAAGCCTGCTTGCATTCACTCTATCTATACCCATCAAAATCTTATACACCTCTATCAAATCTCCCCTCAATCTTCTACGCTCCAGGGAATAAAGTCCCAACCTATTCAATCTCTCTCTGTAACTCAGCTTCTCAAGTCCCGGCAACATCCTTGTGAACCTTCTCTGCACTCTTTCAATCTTATTTACATCCTTCCTGTAACTAGGTGACCAAAACTGTACACAATACTCCAAATTCGGCCTCACCAATGCCTTATGTAACCTTACCATAACACTCCAACTTTTATACTCGATACTCCGATTTATAAAGGCCAATGTACCAAAGGCACTCTTTACGACCCTATCCACCTGTGACGTCACTTTTAGGGAATTCTGTACCTGTATTCCCAGATCCCTCTGTCCAACTGCACTCTTCAGAGTCCTACCATTTACCTTCTGTATCCCCTCCAAGATATCAACATCCTTCCAATAGTGTGGCGACCAGAATTGTACACAATACTCCAAATGCAACCTAACCAAAGTCTTATACAGCAGCAGCATGATTTTCCAATTCCTACACTCAATGCGGAAGGGCCTGTTCATATGATCAGCGCGAGCTTGGAGGGCCGAAGGGCCTGATCCTGTGCTGAACTGTTCTTTGTTCTCTGTGTGAAAAATCTGCCCCTTACATCTCTTTTAAACTTTCCCCCTCTCACTCTCAACCGATGCTCCCGAGTACTTGACCCTTCGACCCTGGGAAAAAGATTCTGACTCTCCATTCTATCCAAGCCTGTCATCATCTTGTAAACCTCTATCAGGCCCCCCCTCATCCTCCGACATTCCAGTGTAAACAATCCAAGTTTGTTTAATCGTCCTTCATCGTTCATATCATCCAAGCCAGTGTCTGCACTGTGAGTGCTGTCTGTCTGCACTGTGACTGCTGTCTGTCTGCACTGTGAGTGCTGTCTGTCTGCACTGTGAGTGCTGTCTGTCTGCACTGTGAGTGCTGTCTGTCTGCACTGTGTGTTGTCTGTCTGCACTGTGAGTGCTGTCTGTCTGCACTGTGAGTGCTGTCTGTCTGCACTGTGAGTGCTGTCTGTCTGCACTGTGAGTGCTGTCTGTCTGCACTGTGAGTGCTGTCTGTCTGCACTGTGAGTGCTGTCTGTCTGCACTGTGAGTGCTGTCTGTCTGCACTGTGAGTGCTGTCTGTCTGCACTGTGAGTGCTGTCTGTCTGCACTGTGAGTGCTGTCTGTCTGCACTGTGAGTGCTGTCTGACTGCACTGTGTGTTGTCTGTCTGCACTGTGAGTGCTGTCTGTCTGCACTGTGAGTGCTGTCTATCTGCACTGTGAGTGCTGTCTGTCTGCACTGTGAGTGCTGTCTGTCTGCACTGTGAGTGCTGTCTATCTGCACTGTGAGTGCTGTCTGTCTGCACTGTGAGTGCTGTCTGTCTGCACTGTGAGTGCTGTCTGTCTGCACTGTGAGTGCTGTCTATCTGCACTGTGAGTGCTGTCTGTCTGCACTGTGAGTGCTGTCTGTCTGCACTGTGAGTGCTGTCTGTCTGCACCGTGAGTGCTGTCTGTCTGCACCGTGAGTGCTGTCTGTCTGCACTGTGAGTGCTGTCTGTCTGCACCGTGAGTGCTGTCTGTCTGCACCGTGAGTGCTGTCTGTCTGCACCGTGAGTGCTGTCTGTCTGCACTGTGAGTGCTGTCTGTCTGCACTGTGAGTGCTGTCTGTCTGCACCGTGAGTGCTGTCTGTCTGCACCGTGAGTGCTGTCTGTCTGCACCGTGAGTGCTGTCTGTCTGCACCGTGAGTGCTGTCTGTCTGCACCGTGAGTGCTGTCTGTCTGCACTGTGAGTGCTGTCTGTCTGCACTGTGAGTGCTGTCTGTCTGCACTGTGAGTGCTGTCTGTCTGCACCGTGAGTGCTGTCTGTCTGCACTGTGAGTGCTGTCTATCTGCACTGTGAGTGCTGTCTGTCTGCACTGTGAGTGCTGTCTGTCTGCACTGTGAGTGCTGTCTGCACTGTGTGTTGTCTGTCTGCACTGTGTGTTGTCTGTCTGCACTGTGAGTGCTGTCTGTCTGCACTGTGAGTGCTGTCTATCTGCACTGTGAGTGCTGTCTGTCTGCACCGTGAGTGCTGTCTGTCTGCACTGTGAGTGCTGTCTATCTGCACTGTGAGTGCTGTCTGTCTGCACTGTGAGTGCTGTCTGTCTGCACTGTGAGTGCTGTCTGCACTGTGTGTTGTCTGTCTGCACTGTGTGTTGTCTGTCTGCACTGTGAGTGCTGTCTGTCTGCACTGTGAGTGCTGTCTATCTGCACTGTGAGTGCTGTCTGTCTGCACTGTGAGTGCTGTCTGTCTGCACTGTGAGTGCTGTCTGCACTGTGTGTTGTCTGTCTGCACTGTGAGTGCTGTCTGTCTGCACTGTGAGTGCTGTCTGTCTGCACTGTGAGTGTTGTCTGTCTGCACTGTGAGTGCTGTCTGTCTGCACTGTGTGTTGTCTGTCTGCACTGTGAGTGCTGTCTGTCTGCACTGTGTGTTGTCTGTCTGCACTGTGAGTGCTGTCTGTCTGCACTGTGTGTTGTCTGTCTGCACTGTGAGTGCTGTCTGTCTGCACTGTGTGTTGTCTGTCTGCACTGTGAGTGCTGTCTGTCTGCACTGTGAGTGCTGTCTGTCTGCACTGTGAGTGCAGTCTGTCTGCACTGTGTGTTGTCTGTCTGCAGTGTGAGTGCTGTCTGTCTGCACTGTGAGTGCTGTCTGTCTGCAGTGTGAGTGCTGTCTGGTTGGGAACCAGGCAGCAGTGGCGAGAAGGAAGAGTGCTGATTGGTCAGTAAGGGAGAGTGCTGATTGGTCAGTAAGGGAGAGTGCTGATTGGTCAGTAAGGGAGAGTGCTGATTGGTCAGTAAGGGAGAGTGCTGATTGGTCAGTAAGGGAGAGTGCTGATTGGTCAGTAAGGGAGAGTGCTGATTGGTCAGTAAGGGAGAGTGCTGATTGGTCAGTAAGGTAGAGCGCTGATTGGTCAGTAAGGGAGAGTGCTGATTGGTTAGTAAGGGAGAGTGCTGATTGGTCAGTAAGGGAGAGTGCTGATTGGTCAATAAGGGAGAGTGCTGATTGGTCAGTATGGGAGAGTGCTGATTGGTCAGTAAGGGAGAGTGCTGATTGGTCAGTAAGGGAGAGTGCTGATTGGTCAATAAGGGAGAGTGCTGATTGGTCAGTATGGGAGAGTGCTGATTGGTCAGTAAGGGAGAGTGCTGATTGGTCAGTATGGGAGAGTGCTGATTGGTCAGTAAGGGAGAGTGCTGATTGGTCAGTAAGGGAGAGTGCTGATTGGTCAGTAAGGGAGAGTGCTGATTGGTCAGTAAGGGAGAGTGCTGATTGGTCAGTAAGGGAGAGTGCTGATTGGTCAGTAAGGGAGAGTGCTGATTGGTCAGTATGGGAGAGTGCTGATTGGTCAGTAAGGGAGAGTGCTGATTGGTCAGTAAGGGAGAGTGCTGATTGGTCAGTAAGGGAGAGTGCTGATTGGTCAGTAAGGGAGAGTGCTGATTGGTCAGTAAGGGAGAGTGCTGATTGGTCAGTAAGGGAGAGTGCTGATTGGTCAGTATGGGAGAGTGCTGATTGGTCAGTAAGGGAGAGTGCTGATTGGTCAGTAAGGGAGAGTGCTGATTGGTCAGTAAGGGAGAGTGCTGATTGGTCAGTAAGGGAGAGTGCTGATTGGTCAGTAAGGGAGAGTGCTGATTGGTCAGTAAGGGAGAGTGCTGATTGGTCAGTAAGGGAGAGTGCTGATTGGTCAGTAAGGGAGAGTGCTGATTGGTCAGTAAGGGAGAGTGCTGATTGGTCAGTAAGGGAGAGTGCTGATTGGTCAGTAGGGGTCACAACGTTTATCACTTTTTATGGTTTGAATCAGAAAGGGTTGGAATGGTTGGACGAGGACAAGGAAAAAAGGGTTTAATTATTGTTAAATTTAACAACTATTTATTTTGAATTGATTGATTAATTAACGTTAGTAATGTCAGTCAGTGGGGTGTAGTGCTCCAACTGTGAGATGTGGGAGATCCGTGACACTTCCAGCATTCCGGATGGCTACACCTTTGATTTGATTTGAGTTATTATTATCACATATATTCGTATACGGTGAAAAGTATTGTTTCTTGTGCGCTATACAGATAAAGCATACCGTTCATAGAGAAGGAAAGCGGAGAGTGCAGAATATAGTGTTACAATCATAGCTAGGGTGTAGAGAAAGATCAACTTAATGCAAGGTAAGTCCATTCAAAAGTCTGACAGCAGCAGGGAAGAAGCTGTTCTTTTGTATCTTTTTCCCGATGGAAGAGGGTGGAAGAGAGAATGTCCGGGGTGCATGGGGTCCTTAATTATGCTGACTGCTTTGCCGAGGCAGCGGGAAGTGTAGACAGAGTCAATGGGTGGGAGGCTGGTTTGTGTGATGGATTGGGCTACATTCATGACCTTTTGTAGTTTCTCGCGGTCTTGGGCAGAGCAGGAGGCATACCAAGCTGTGATACAACCAGAAAGAATGCTTTCTATGGTGCATCTGTAAAGGTTGGTGAGAGTCATAGCGGACATGCCAAATTTCCTTCGTCTTCTGAGAAAGTAGAGGCGTTGGTGGGCTTTCTTAACTATAGTGTCGGCATGGGGGGGCCAGGACAGGTTGTTGGTGATCTGGACACCTAAAAACTTGAAGCTCTCGACCCTTTCTACTCCATCCCTGTTGATGTAGACAGGATGTGGAGATGCCGGCGTTGGACTGGGGTAAACACAGTAAGAAGTTTAACAACACCACTTTAACCTGGTGTTGTTAAACCTCTTACGATGTAGACAGGGGCATGTTCTCCTTTACGCTTCCTGAAGTCGATGACAATCTCCTTCATTTCGTTGACATTGAGGGAGAGATTATTGTTGCTGCACCAGTTCACCAGATTCTCTATCTCATTCCCGTACTCTGTCTCGTCATTGTCTGAGATCCGATCCACTACGGTGGTGTCGTCAGCAAACTTGAAAATCGAATTGGAGGGGAATTTGGCCACACAGTCATAGGTGTATAAGGAGTATAGTAGGGGGCTGAGAACACAGTCTTGTGGGGCACCGGTGTTGAGGATGATCGTGGAGGAGGTGTTGTTGTCTATCCTTACTGATTGTGGCCTGTGAGTTCGGAAGTTCAGGATCTAATCACAGAGGGAGGTGCCGAGGCCCAGGCCATGGAGTTTGGAGATGAGTATGCGAGCGATAAAAGAATGACCAGGGTGAGGTTAGGGCCGATCAAGGACAGTAGTGGTAACTTGTGTATGGAGTCAGTAGAGATAAGAGAGGTGATGAATGAATACTTTTCTTCAGTGTTCACCAAGGAGAGGAGCCATGTTTTTGAGGAAGAGAAGGTGTTACAGGCTAATAGGCTGGAGGAAGTAGATGTTCGGAGGGAGGATGTACTAGCAGTTTTGAATAACCTGAAGATCAATAAGTCCCCTGGGCCTGATGAAATATATCCTAGGATTCTTTGGGAGGCAAGGGATGAGATTGCAGAGCCTTTGGCTTTGATCTTTGGGTCCTCATTGTCCACGGGAATGGTGCCAGAGGACTGGAGAGTGGCGAATGTTGTTCCTCTGTTTAAGAAAGGGAATAGAAATGACCCTGGTAATTATAGGCCGGTTAGTCTTACCTCGGTGGTTGGTAAGTTGATGGAAAAGGTCCTTAGTGATGGGATTTACGACCATTTAGAAAGATGCGGATTAATCCGGAATAGTCGGCACGGATACGTGAAGGGCAAGTCGTGCCTCACAAATTTGATATAATTTTTTGAGGAGGTAACTAAGTGTGTTGATGAAAGTAGGGCAGTTGACGTCATATACATGGATTTTAGTAAGGCGTTTGATAAGGTCCCCCATGGTCGGCTTATGATGAAAGTAAGGAGGTATGGGATAGAGGGAAAGTTGGCCAATTGGATAGGTAACTGGTTATCTGATCGAAGTAAGAAGTTTAACAACACCAGGTTAAAGTCCAACAGGTTTATTTGGTAGCAAATACCATTAGCTTTCGGAGCGCTGCTCCTTCGTCAGATGGAGGGGAAATGTGCTCTCAAACAGGGCACAGAGACACAAAATCAAGTTACAGAATACTGATTAGAATTCTGTAACTTGATTTTGTGTCTCTGTGCCCTGTTTGAGAGCAGATTTCCACTCCATCTGACGAAGGAGCAGCGCTCCGAAAGCTAATGGTATTTGCTACCAAATAAACCTGTTGGACTTTAACCTGGTGTTGTTAAAACTCTTACTGTGTTCACCCCAGTCCAACGCCGGCATCTCCACATCATGTCTGATCGAAGACAGAGGGTGGTGGTGGATGGAAAATTTTCGGACTGGAGGCAGGTTGCTAGCGGAGTGCCACAGGGATCAGTGCTTGGTCCTCTGCTCTTTGTTATATTTTAATAATGATTCAGAGGAGGGGGCTGAAGGGCGGATCAGTAAATTTGCTGATGACACCAAGATTGGTGGAGTAGTGGATGAGGTGGAGGGCTGTTGTAGGCTGCAAAGAGACATAGATAGGATGCAAAGCTCGGCTGAAAAATGGCAAATGGAGTTTAACCCTGATAAATGTGAGGTGGTTCATTTTGGTAGGACAAATTTAAATGTGGATTACAGGGTCAAAGGTAGGGTTCTGAAGACTGTGGAGGAACAGAGAGATCTTGGGGTCCATATCCACAGATCTCTGAAGGTTGCCACTCAAGTGGATAGAGCTGTGAAGAAGGCCTATAGTGTGTTAGCTTTTATTAACAGGGGGTTGAAGTTTAAGAGCCATGGGGTTATGCTGCAACTGTACAGGACCTTGGTGAGACCACATTTGGAATATTGTGTGCAGTTCTGGTCACCTCACTATAAGAAGGATGTGGAAGCGCTGGAGAGAGTGCAGAGGAGATTTACCAGGATGCTGCCTGGTTTGGAGGGTAGGTCTTATGAGGAAAGGTTGAGGGAGCTAGGGCTGTTCTCTCTGGAGCGGAGGAGGCTGAGGGGAGACTTAATAGAGGTTTATAAAATGATGAAGGGGATAGATAGAGTGAACGTTCAAAGACTATTTCCTCGGGTGGATGGAGCTATTACAAGTGGGCATAACTATAGATGTAACCCCCTGCTGATCACTAGATGGGGCTACTATTTAACTGTTCGATTTACAGGATCCTAAATTCCTAGCGGTTGATGTTGAGCTGGATAAATTTCCTGTTTACCCATCAATGCCAGTCCAGGCTTGCATGGAAAGGATTTGAGTATGTTTAGCACGGTGCATCCAAAAATGTTATTGAGATAAACCTTAGAATGAGAAAAGGTTTGGAACAACAAGGTAAACGGAATAACAAAAAAATTTAATAACAAATATAATTAGCAGATATAAACAAGTAAAGAATCCCAACTGAAGATTTTCCAATTAACAGTTTCAACCTGAGAAATGTTCAGATCGTATCTGGCTTTCTTGTATAGGTCAGGGTCACCTGACTTGAACACCTCAGAGCTGGACTTCTGCAAGCAGTGGATATCCCTGTTCATCCATGGTTTCTGGTTGGGGAACACACGGATTTGTTTCTTTGGCACACAGTCTTCTACACACTTACTAATGAAGTCAGTTACTGTAGTGGTGTACTCGTTCAGGCTGGTCGCAGAGTTTTTAAACACTGACCAGTCCCCACTGACTCCAAGCAGCCCCGTGGGAGATCATCCGATTCCTCAGACCAACATTGCACGACTTCCTTTGATGGATTCTCCCGCTTCAGTTTTTGTTTGTAAGCCGGGAGCAGGAGCACAGCCTTGTGGCCTGATTTGCCAATGTATGGGCGGGCGATAGAGCGGTCGGCGTGTTTGATATTTGTGTAGCAGTGGTCTGGGATGTTTGGGCCTCTGGTGGAACAGGAGACGTGTTGGTGGTAACTTGGTAGGACGCTCTGGAGCTTGGCCTGATTGAAGTCCCCGACCAAGGGGACAGGCCTCGGGATGTTTCGTCTCAAGGCTATTCGTAGCGGTGTATATTTTGTCCAGCGCGAACTTCATGTCCACATGGGGTGGGATATAAACTGCCGTCAGGATAATAGAGGTGAACTCCCTGCAGGAAGTGCTCCCAATTGCAGCTCCTTACAGACCGCATGGATAGGTTGGAGCAGCAGCTGGATGCACTTGGAGCATGAAGGAGGCGGAAAGCATCATAGATAGGAGCTTTAGAGACGTGGTCACACTGAAGGTGCAGGCAGATAGATGGGTGACCGCCAGAAGGCGAGGTGATTCATTTTGGTAGGACAAATTTAAATGTGGATTACAGGGTCAAAGGTAGGGTTCTGAAGACTGTGGAGGAACAGAGAGATCTTGGGGTCCATATGGTATAGTACCAGAAGATTGGAGGTTAGTGAATGTTGTCCCATTGTTTAAGAAGGGGAACAGAGACTTCCCCGGGAATTATAGACCGGTGAGTCTCACTTCTGTTGTCGGCAAGATGTTGGAAAAAATTATAAGGGATAGGATTTATAGTTATTTGGAGAGTAATGAATTGATAGGTGATAGTCAGCATGGTTTTGTGGCAGGTAGGTCGTGCCTTACTAACCTTATTGAGTTTTTTGAGAAAGTGACCAAGGAGGTGGATGGGGGCAAGGCAGTGGACGTGGTATATATGGATTTTAGTAAGGCGTTTGATAAGGTTCACCATGGTAGGCTTCTGCAGAAAATGCAGATGTATGGGATTGGGGGTGATCTAGGAAATTGGATCAGGAATTGGCTAGCGGATAGGAAACAGAGGGTGGTGGTTGATAGTAAATATTCATCATGGAGTGCGGTTACAAGTGGTGTACCTCAGGGATCTGTTTTGGGGCCACTGCTGTTTGTAATATTTATTAATGATCTGGATGAGGGTATAGTTGGGTGAATTAGCAAATTTGCTGATGACACCAAAGTCGGTGGTGTGGTAGACAGTGAGGAAGGGTGTCGTAGTTTGCAGGAAGACTTAGACAGGTTGCAAAGTTGGGCCGAGAGGTGGCGGATGGAGTTTAATGCGGAGAAGTGTGAGGTAATTCACTTTGGTAGGAATAACAGATGTGTTGAGTATAGGGCTAACGGGAGGACTTTGAATAGTGTGGAGGAGCAGAGGGATCTAGGTGTATGTGTGCATAGATCCCTGAAAGTTGGGAATCAAGTAGATAAGGTTGTTAAGAAGGCATATGGTGTCTTGGCGTTTATTGGTAGGGGGATTGAATTTAGGAGTCGTAGCGTTATGTTGCAACTGTACACAACTCTGGTGCGGCCGCACTTGGAGTACTGTGTGCAGTTCTGGTCCCCACATTACAGGAAGGATGTGGAGGCTTTGGAGAGGGTGCAGAGGAGGTTTACCAGGATGTTGCCTGGTATGGAGGGGAGATCCTATGAGGAGAGGCTGAGGGATTTGGGATTGTTTTCGCTGGAAAGGCGGCGGCTAAGAGGGGATCTTATTGAAACATATAAGATGATTAGAGGTTTAGATAGGGTGGATAGTGATAGCCTTTTTCCTCTGATGGAGAAATCCAGCACGAGGGGGCATGGCTTTAAATTGAGGGGGGGTAGTTATAGAACCGATGTCAGGGGTAGGTTCTTTACCCAGAGGGTGGTGAGGGATTGGAATGCCCTGCCAGCATCAGTAGTAAATGCGCCTAGTTTGGGGGCGTTTAAGAGATCCGTTGATAGGTTCATGGACGAAAAGAAATTGGTTTAGGTTGGAGGGTCACAGTTTTTTTTTTAACTGGTCGGTGCAACATCATGGGCCGAAGGGCCTGTTCTGCGCTGTAATGTTCTATGTTCTATGTTCTATATCCACAGATCTCTAAAGGTTGCCACTCAAGTGGATAGAGCTGTGAAGAAGGCCTATAGTGTGTTAGCTTTTATTAACAGGGGGTTGGAGTTTAAGAGCCGTGGGGTTATGCTGCAACTGTACAGGACCTTGGTGAGACCACATTTGGAATATTGTGTGCAGTTCTGGTCACCTCACTATAAGAAGGATGTGGAAGCGCTGGAAAGAGTGCAGAGGAGATTTACCAGGATGCTGCCTGGTTTGGAGGGTAGGTCATATGAGGAAAGGTTGAGGGAGCTAGGGCTGTTCTCTCTGGAGCGGAGGAGGCTGAGGGGAGACTTAATAGAGGTGTATAAAATGATGAAGGGGATAGATAGAGTGAACGTTCAAAGACTATTTCCTCGGGTGGATGGAGCTATTACAAGGGGGCATAACTATAGGGTTCGTGGTGGGAGATACAGGAAGGATATCAGAGGTAGGTTCTTTACGCAGAGAGTGGTTGGGGTGTGGAATGGACTGCCTGCAGTGATAGTGGAGTCAGACACTTTAGGAACATTTAAGCGGTTATTGGATAGGCACATGGAGCACACCAGGATGATAGGGAGTGGGATAGCTTGATCTTGGTTTCAGATAAAGCTCGGCACAACATCGTGGGCCGAAGGGCCTGTTCTGTGCTGTACTGTTCTATGTTCTATGTAAGGGGCAGGCAGTCAGTGCAGGAATCCCCTGTGGTCATCCCCCTCTCTAACAAGTAGACCATTTTGGACACTGTTGGGGGAGATGGGCTATCAGGGATACCAGGAGCAGCAGCCAAAGCACTGGTACCACGGCTGGCTGTGTTGTTAAGCAGGGAGGGACAAAGAGGACTAGAGCAATAGTTATAGGGGACTCTATAGTTAGGGGTACAGATAGGCGTTTCTGTGGATGTGAAAGAGACTCCAGGATGGGATGTTTCCTCCCTGGTGCCAGCGTCCAGGATGTCTCTGAATGGGCAGAAAGCATTCTGAAGACGGAGGGTGATAAGGCAGAGGTCGTGGTACATATTGGTACCAATGACACAGATAGAAGAGGGATGAGGTTTTCAGGGAGTTTGGCAATAGACTAAGGAGCAGGGGCCTCTCGGGTTGTAATCTCTGGATTACTCCCAGTGCCACGAGCGAGTAGGTACAGAAATAGGGGATTAGGTGGGCAGGTCAGGGCCTTTCATGCGTCAGTGCAGACTCGATGGGCCGAAGGGCCTCTTCTGCACTGTGGGATTCTGCGACTGTGACATTCCCTGGAGTTTGGAAGAATGAGAGGGGATCTCACAGAACTCGGAAAATTCTAACAGGGTTAGACAGGGTAGATTCAGAAAGAATGTTCCCGATGGTGGGGGAGTCCAGAACTAGGGGTCACAGTTTGAGGAAAAGGGGATAAACCTTTTAGAACTGAGGTGAGGAGAAATTTCTTCACCCAGAGGGTGATGAATGTGTCGAATTCACTCCCACAGAAAGTAGCTGAGGCCAAAATGTTGTCTGATTTCAAGAAGAAATTAGATTTCGTTCTTGGGGCTAAAGGGATCGAGGGATATGGGGGGAAGGGGGGATCAGGATATTGAATTTGATGATCAGCCATGATCAAAATGAATGGCGGAGCAGCTGGAAGGGCCGAATGGCCTCCTCCTGCTTCTAGTTTCAATGTCTCTATGAGTTGAAGCCAGTTCCCCAGTCTGGGCTCTGGATTACTCACCCAATGACATTATCACCACATCACCATCAAGAAGAAGAAAGAGGCACATGACGTGCAAAGGCAGCTGGGATCAAGTGGATCCCTTGAAGAGTGTAGAGGGTGTAGGAGTAGGATTCAGAGAGAAATCAGGAGGGCAAAAAGGGGACACGAGGTTGTTTTGGCAGAGAAGGCAAAGGAGAATGTCGGGTACTGGGTAGAGGCAGAGGGTCGTGAATCTTTGGAATTCTCTGCCCAATGAAGCAGTCGAGGCTGCCTCGTTAAATGTGTTTAAGTCACAGATAGATTTTTAACCATTAAGGGAATTAAGGGTTATGGGAAGCAGGCGGGTAAGTGGAACTGAACCCACTATCAGATCAGCCATGATCTTATTGAATGGCGGAGCAGGCTTGAGGGGCTAGATGGCCTACTCCTGTTCCTAGTTCTTATGTTCTTATGTTCTAGAATCCAAAGAGCTTCTACAAATATATAAAGGGCAAAAGAGTAACAAGGGAGAGAGTAGGGCCTCTTAAGGATCAACAAGGTCATCTATGTGCGGTTCCACAAGAGATGGGTGAGATCCTAAATGAATATTTCTCATCAGTATTTACTGTTGAGAAAAGCATGGATGTTAGGGAACAAAGAACAAAGAAAATTACAGCACAGGAACAGGCCCTTCGGCCCTCCAAGCCTGCACCGACCATGCTGCCCGACTTAACTAAAACCCCCTACCCTTCCGGGGACCATATCTCTCTATTCCCATCCTATTCATGTATTTGTCAAGACGCCCCTTAAAAGTCACTACCGTATCTGCTTCCACTACCTCCCCCGGCAGCGAGTTCCAGGCACCCACTACTCTCTGTGTAAAACATCTGCCTCGTACATCTCCTTTAAACCTTGCCCCTCGCACCTTAAACCTGTGCCCCCCTAATAATTGACTCTTCCACCCTGGGAAAAAGCTTCTGACTATCCACTCTGTCCATGCCTCTCATAATCTTGTAGACTTCTATCAGGTCTCCCCTCAACCTCCGTCGTTCCAGTGAGAACAAACCAAGTTTCTCCAATCTCTCCTCATAGCTAATGCCCTCCAAACCAGGGAACATCCTGGTAAATCTTTTCTGTACCCTCTCCAAAGCCTCCACATCCTTCTGGTAGTGTGGTGACCAGAATTGAACACTGTATTCCAAGTGCGGCCTAACTAAGGTTCTATAAAGCTGCAACATGGCTTGCGAACTTGGGGAATTTGGGGAAATAAATAGTGATGTCTTGAGGATTGTACATCTTACAGAGGAGGAGGTGCTGGAAGGCAGTAGAAGCGGATATAATTTTATTTTTTACAAGCATTTAGACAGTTACGTGGGTAAGATGGATATCAAGGGATCTGGGCCAAACGCGGACAATTGGGACTAGCTTAGTGGTAAAAACTGGGCGGCACAGTTGTTAGCACTGCTGCCACACAGCACCAGGGACCCAGGTTCAATTCCCGGCTTGGATCACTTTCTGTGTGGAGTTTGCACATTCTCCCCGTGTCTGTGTGGGTTTCCTCCGGGTGCTCCAGTTTCCTGAAAGACGTGCTGGTTAGGGTGCATTGGCTGTGCTAAATTCTCCCTCAGTGTACCCGAACAGGCGCCGGAGTGTGGTGACTAGGGGAGGTTCACAGTAACTTCATTGCAGTGTTAATGTAAGTCTACTTGTGCCACGAATAAATAAACTTTAAACTTTAAAGCTTTAAAAACTGGGCAGTATGGACAGGTTGGGCCGAAGGGCCTGTTTCCAATGCTGTCAACCTCGATGACTCTATAACTCCATCTCCCCAAATTAGGTTGTGAATCGCTGAGTTCCCGCACCATCCAACTAAACAAGGGCCCGTTTATCCTATTTCTGCCTTCCCTGCCCAGATGTGGAGGTGCCGGCGTTGGACTGGGGTGAACACCTGGTGTTGTTAAAACTCTGACTGTGTTCTACCTTCCCAGAACCAGTCCTCTGTCTGTTAGTGTTCGGACCGAACCCCAGGAGCCCCGAACTGGTGTCGCATCATCTGTGGCAGCTTGTCATAAACATCTTTCGAAACATAAATTTACAACAACTTACTCCCTTCATCCAGCCAGGACTTACACCCTCAAAAAACTCCTCACTCCCTCGGAAACACTGTCAGCCGTGCACTGACAGGCTGCAACTGACTGCATGGCCACTCGAGGGCAGCAGAGCTCCATGGAGAAACAGCAAACATTCCCCAGAGTTCCTATTGCTGCCCATTGCTGCCAGGGTCCCACGCAGTGGGGACAATTTGGAGTCCGTGATCTCGGTCTGCGAGAATGGCGGCACACACTCAAACCCCTGAGAGACTCAGAGAGTGCGATTCTCACAGAGAGAGTTCCCTAATTCTGACCTTACCGAGTCCTCCCTGGTGGAACACGCCGTGGGACCTCAAAACTGATTTCAATATATTAGCATCTCATTAGTGAGCACTCTCTCCACGATCCTCCCCCCCCCGCCCCGGGGGTCACTGTTCGGGGTGCACCGGAGAGGACTCGGGGGGTCCAGGGAGGGGGGGGGTCCCAGAATCGCCATTTCAGGGAGAGGGGTCAGGAGGGGTCATTTGTAGACGTGACCTTCCCTTCAAGTTGGGTCTTCAAAAGGATTGTGAAAACTTTGATTTGATTTGATTTATAAATTCATAACATATAGGAGCAGAGTTAGGCCATTCGGCCCATCAAGTCCGCTCCGCCATTCGATCATGGCTGATATGCTCCTCATCCCCATTTTCCTGCCTTCTCCCCATAACCCTTCTACCCATTCCCAATTAAAAATCTGTCTAACTCCTCCTTAAATTTACTCACTGTCCCAGCACCCACCGCACTTTGGGGTAGCGAATTCCACAGATTCACAACCCTTGGGGGTCCTTGTGCATGAGACGCAAAAGCCCAGTCTGCAGGTACAACAGGTGATCAAGAAGGCAACTGGGATGTTGGCCTATATTGCGAGGGGGATAGAATATAAAAGCAGGGATGTCTTGATGCACCTGTACAGGGCATTGGTGAGGCCGCAGCTGGAATACTGTGTGCAGTATTGGTCCCCTTATATGAGGAAGGATATATTGGCATTGGAGGGAGTGCAGAGAAGGTTCACCAGGTTGATACCGGAGATGAGGGGTTTGGATTATGAGGAGAGGCTGAGGAGATTGGGTTTGTACTCGTTGGAGTTTAGAAGGATGAGGGGGGATCTTATGGAGACTTATAAGATAATGCGGGGGCTGGATAGGGTGGAGGCGGAGAGATTCTTTCCACTTAGTAAGGAAGTTAAAACTAGAGGACACAGCCTCAAAATAAAGGGGGGTCGGTTTAAGACAGAGTTGAGGAGGAACTTCTTCTCCCAGAGGGTGGTGAATCTCTGGAATTCTCTGCCCACTGAGGTGGTGGAGGCTACCTCACTGAATATGTTTAAAGCGCGGATGGATGGATTCCTGATCGGTAAGGGAATTAAGGGTTATGGGGATCAGGCGGGTAAGTGGTACTGATCCACGTCAGATCAGCCATGATCTTATTGAATGGCGGGGCAGGCTCGAGGGGCTAGATGGCCTACTCCTGCTCCTATTTCTTATGTTCTTATGTTCTTATGTTCTTTGGGAGAATTAGTTTCTCCTCAACTCTGTTATAAATTTGCTGCCCCTTATCCTAAGACTGTGACCTCTCGTCCTAGAATGTCCCACAAGAGGAAGCATCCGCTCCACGTCTACTTTATCCACACCTTTTATCAGCTTGTAAACCACAATTTGATCTCCCCTCATTCTTCTAAACTCCAAAGAGTCTCTCTTCACACGACAAACCCCTCATCTCTGGAATCAATCCAGTGAACCTCTTCTGAACTGCCTCCAATCCCACTGCATCTTTCTTCATGTATTAGTATACAGTGAAAAGTATTGTTTCTTGCACACTATACAGACAAGGCATACTGTTCATAGAGAAGGAAAGGAGAGGGTGCAGAATGTAGTGTTACAGTCATAGCTAGGGTGTAGAGAAAGATCAACTTAATGCAAGGGAAGTCCATTCAAAAGTCTGACAGCAGCAGGGAAGAAGCTGTTCTTGAGTCGGTTGGTACGTGACCTCAGACTTTTGTATCTTTTTCCTGACGGAAGAAGGTGGAAGAGAGAATGTCCGGAGTGTGTGGGGTCCTTAATTACGCTGGCTGCTTTGCCGAGGCAGCGGGAAGTGTAGACAGAGTCAGTGGATGGGAGGCTGGTTTGCGTGATGGACTGGGCCCTGGAGGGTCCCGATGCCCTGTGGTCTTTGCCAGTTTGCTCATTATACACTGCGGCCAAAT
Organism: Mustelus asterias; assembly: GCF_964213995.1. Lineage (NCBI taxonomy): Eukaryota > Metazoa > Chordata > Chondrichthyes > Carcharhiniformes > Triakidae > Mustelus > Mustelus asterias. The sequence goes on along the minus strand of NC_135807.1, from coordinate 10,373 downwards.
TCTCCTCCAACTCCATTTTCAAGTTTGCTGATGACATCACTGTAGTGGGTCGGATCTCAAACAATGACGAGACAGAGTACAGGAATGAGATAGAGAATCTGGTGAACTGGTGCGGCAACAATAATCTCTCCCTCAATGTCAACAAAACGAAGGAGATTGTCATCGACTTCAGGAAGCGTAAAGGAGAACATGCCCCAGTCTACATCAACGGGGATGAAGTAGAAAGGGTCGAGAGCTTCAAGTTTTTAGGTGTCCAGATCACCAACAACCTGTCCTGGTCCCCCCATGCCGACACTATAGTTAGGAAAGTCCACCAACACCTCTACTTTCTCAGAAGACTAAGGAAATTTGGCATGTCAGCTGTGACTCTCACCAACTTTTACAGATGCACCATAGAAAGCATTCTTTCTGGTTGTATCACAGCTTGGTCTGGCTCCTGCTCTGCCCAAGACCACAAGGAACTACAAAAGGTCGTGAATGTAGCCCAGTTTTTCAGCGTGACTCTCACTCGGGCTCTCTGCAGCGTTGAGTGGAAGATTCGCTCTGAAGATCCCACTAAAAAGCCATCGGGATTTACTCCCATTTTCCTGCAAATTGGGGACTTTGAATATTATAGCATGGTCAATCAACCGAACCCACACATCTTTGGACTGTGGGAGGAAACCAGAGCACCCGGAGGAAACCCACGCAGACACGAGGAGAATGTGATTGACACAGAAACATGGAAAATATGAACAGGAGGAAGCCGTTCGGCCCTTTGAGCTGCTGATATGACATAGGATGAACTTTACATTCATCTGTTTTGTTCAGCTAGGTAAGATCTACACAAATTCAGATTGGTCCATCACTTTCCCCTCATCAATACCCTGCTTGACAAGAATATAATCTGCACAGTCACCCATCACATATTACAGAATATAACAGATATGTTTCTCCAGTTGGCAATCAGTGACTAGTGGTGTGCCTCAGGGATCAGTGTTGGGACCACAATTGTTTATGTCAGTGGCCTGACGAATGGCGGATGGAGTTTAATTTAGACAAATGCGAGATGATGCATTTTGGTAGATTGAACCAGGGCAGGACTTAGTTAATGGTAGGGCGTTGGAGAGAGTTACAGAACAAAGAGATCTAGTGGTACATGTTCCTAGCTCCTTGAAACTGGAGTCACAGGTGGACAGAGTGGCGAAGAAGGCATTCGGCATGCTTGGTTTCATCGGTCAGAACATTGAATACAGGAGTTGGGACGTCTTGTTGAAGTTGTACAAGACATTGGTAAGGCTACACTTGGAATACTGTGTGCAGTTCTGGTCACCCTATTATAGAAAGGATGTTATTAAACTAGAAAGAGTGCAGAAAAGATTTACTAGGATGCTACCGGGACTTGATGGTTTGAGTTATAAGGAGAGGCTGGATAGACTGGGACTTTTTTCTCTGGAGCGTAGGAGACTGAGGAGTGATCTTATAGAGGTCTATAAAATAATGAGGGGCACAGATCAGGTCGAAGGTAGATAGTCAATATCTTTTCCCAAAGGTAGGGGAATCTAAAACTAGAGGGCATAGGTTTAAGGTGAGACGGGAGAGATACAAAAGGGTCCAGAGATACAGTTTTTTCACACAAAGGGTGGTGAGTACTTTGCGTCAATATTCACCAAAGAGAAACACTTGGTGGATGATGAATCTGGGAAAGGATGTGTAAATCGTTTCAGTCATATTGAGATCAAAAAGTAGAAGGTATTGGGGTTGTTGACAAACATTAAGGTAGACAAGTCCCCAAAGCCTGATGGGATATACCCCAGAATACTGAGAAAGGTAAGGAAGGAAATTGCTGGGGCCTTGAGAGAAATCTTTGTATCCTCACTGGCTACAGGGGAGTTCCACTTCTCCAGCTTCCACCCTAAACACGTAAAAGAAGCCATCCCCTACGGACAAGCCCTCCGAATACACAGGATCTGCTCGGATGAGGAGGATCGCAACAGACACCTCCAGACGCTGAAAGATGCCCTCATAAGAACAGGATATGGCGCTCGACTCATTGATCAACAATTCCGACGCGCCACAGCGAAAAACCGCACCGACCTCCTCAGAAGACAAACACGGGACACAGTGGACAGAGTACCCTTCGTCGTCCAGTACTTCCCCGGAGCGGAGAAGCTACGGCATCTCCTCCAGAGCCTTCAACATGTCATTGATGAAGACAAACATCTCGCCAAGGCCATCCCCACACCCCCACTTCTTGCCTTCAAACAACCGCACAACCTCAAACAGACCATTGTCTGCAGCAAAGTACCCAGCCTTCAGGAGAACAGTGACCATGACACCACGCAACCCTGCCACAGCAACCTCTGCAAGACGTGCCGGATCATCGACACAGATGCCATCATCTCACGTGAGAACACCATCCACCAGGTACACGGTACATACTCTTGCAACTCGGCCAACGTTGTCTACCTGATACGCTGCAGGAAAGGGTGTCCCGAGGCATGGTACATTGGGGAAACCATGCAGACGCTACAACAACGGATGAATGAACACCGCTCGACAATCACCAGGCAAGACTGTTCTCTTCCTGTGGGGGAGCACTTCAGCAGTCACGGGCATTCGGCCTCTGATCTTCGGGTAAGTGTTCTCCAAGGCAGCCTTCACGACACACGACAGCGCAGAGTCGCTGAGCAGAGACTGATAGCCAAGTTCCGCACACATGAGGACGGTCTAAACCGGGATATTGGGTTCATGTCACACTATCTGTAACCCCCACAGCTTGCCTCCTGGACTTGCAAAATCTCACTGGCTGTCCTGTCTGGAGACAATACACATCTCTTTAACCTGTGCTAATGCTCTCTCCACTCACATTGTCTGTACCTTTAAGACTTGATTAGCTGTAAAGACTCGTATTCCAATCATTATTCATTATTCTGTAAATTGAGTTTGTGTCTTTATATGCCGTTTGCTGTTTATGAGCAGTTTTCCCACTTACCTGACAAAGGAGCAGCGCTCCGAAAGCTAGTGGCGTTTGCTACCAAATAAACCTGTTGGACTTTAACCTGGTGTTGTGAGACTCCTTACTGTGTTTACAGGGGAGGTCCCAGAGGATTGGAGAATAGCCAATGTTGTTCCTTTGTTTAAGAAGGATAGCAAGAATAATCCAGGTAATTACAGGCCGGTGAGCCTTACATCAGTGGGAGGGAAATTATTGGAGAGGATTCTTCAAGACAGGATTTACTCCCACTTGGAAATAAGTGGACGTGTTAGTGAGAGGCAACATGGTTTTGTGAAGGGAGGTCGTGTCTCACGAACCTGATCGAGTTTTTCGAGGAAGTGACGAAGATGATTGATGAGGGTAGGGCAGTGGATGTTGTCTACATGGACTTCAGTAAGGCCTTTGACAAGGTCCCTCATGGCAGACTGGTGCAGAAGGTGAAGTCGCATGGGATCAGAGGTGAGCTGGCAAGGTGGATACAAAACTGGCTCGGTCAAAGAAGACAGAGGGTAGCAGTGGAAGGGTGTGTTTCTGAATGGAGGGCTGTGACAAGTGGCGTTCCTCAGGGATCAGTGCTGGGACCTTTGCTGTTTGTAATATGTATAAATGATTTGGAGGAAAATGTAACTGGATTAGAAAACAGAGAAACATAGAAAACTACAGCACAAAACAGGCCCTTCGGCCCCACAAGTTGTGCCGAACATATCCCTACCTTCTAGGCCTACCTATAACCCTCCATCCTATTAAGTCCCATGTACTCATCCAGGAGTCTCTTAAAAGACCCGATTGAGTTTGCCTCCACCACCTCTGACGGCAGCCGATTCCACTCGCCCACCACCCTCTGTGTGAAAAACTTACCCCTAACATTTCCCCTGTACCTACACCCAGCACCTTAAACCTGTGGCCTCTCGTAGCAGCCATTTCCACCCTGGGAAAAAGCCTCTGAGAGTCCACCCGATCTATGCCTCTCAACATTTATATACCTCTATTAGGTCTCCTCTCATCCTACGTCTCTCCAAGGAGAAAAGACCGAGCTCCCTCAGCCTATCCTCATAAGGCATGCCACTCAATCCAGGCAACATCCTTGTAAATCTCCTCTGCACCTTTTCAATCATTTCCACATCCTTCCTGTAATGAGGCGACCAGAACTGAGCACAGTCCTCCAAGTGGGGTCTGACGAGGGTCTTATATAGCTGCTTCATTATCCCCGGACTCCTATACTCAATCCCTCGATTGATAAAGGCCAGCACACCATACGCCTTCTTAACCACCTCCTCCACCTGCGGGGCCGATTTAAGAGTCCTATGGACCCGGACAACATGGTCCTTCTGATCCTCTACCGTACTAAGAGTCTTTCCCTTTATATTGTACTCCTTCATCCCATTTGATCTGCCAAAATGGACCACTATGCATTTATCTGGGTTGAAGTCCATCTGCCACTTCTCCGCCCAGTCTTGCATCCTATCTATGTCCCTCTGTAACTTCTGACATCCCTCCAGACTATCCACAAGCCCACCAACCTTCGTGTCGTCGGCAAACTTACCAACCCATCCCTCCACTTCCTCATCCAGGTCATTTATGAAAATGACAAACAGCAAGGGTCCCAGAACAGATCCCTGGGGCACACCACTGGTGACCGACCTCCATTTAGAAAAAGACCCATCTATACCCACTCTCTGCCTCCTTTGGGAAAATACAGTAAGAAGTTTAACAACACCAGGTTAAAGTCCAACAGGTTTATTTGGTAGCAAAAGCCACATCGCTATCCACAAATCCACCAACCTTCGTGTCGTCCACAAACTTACGAATCAATCTCTCAGTGGGAGAGAACTGGCAAGCCAGTTCTGGATCCACAGGGCAGCACCCCCTTGGATCCCATGCCCTCTCACTTTTTCTCGAAGCCTTGCATGGGGGACCTTATCGAACACCTTGCTAAAATCCATATAAACCACATCTACCGCTTTCCCTTCGTCAATGTGTTTGGTCCATTTTCGAAGAACTCCACCAGGCTCGTAAGGCACGATTTGCCTTTGACAAAGCCATGCTGAGTATTCTTGAACATACTAAACCTCTTTAAATGTCCATAAATCTTGTCCCTCAGGATCTTCTCCATCAGCTTACCAACCACTGAGGTTAGACTCACTGGTCGGTAATTTCCTGGGCTATCCCTATTCCCCTTCTTGAAAATAGGAACCACATCCGCAATCCTCCAATGCTCCGGCACCTCTCCCGTCTCCATCGACGACGCAAAGATCATCGCCAGAGGCTCTGCAATCTCTTCCCTCGCCTCCCACAGTAACCTGGGGTACATCCCATCCGGACCCAACGACTGATCTATCTTGATGCCATTCAAAGATTCCAGCACAACCTCTTTGTTAAAGTCCACATACTCAATCCTTTCAGTCCACCGCAAGCCCACAGTACATCCACCCAGGTCCTTCTCCTCTGTGAAAACCGAGGCAAAATACTCATTGAGCACCTCTGCCATTTCTACTGGTTCCGTACAGACTTTCCCGCCTTCACCTTTTATAGGCCCTATTCCTTCACGTCTCATCCTTTTACTCTTCACATATTTATAGAACGCCTTAGGGTTTTCCTTAATTCTACTTGCCAAGGCCTTCTCGTGACCCCTTCTGGCTCTCCTAATTTCCTTCTTTAGTCCCTTCCTACAAGCCGTATACTCATCTCGATCCCTATCTTCGCCAAGCTCTCTGAACCTTTTGTACGCTTTCCTTTTCTTCTCGACTAGGTCCCGCACAGCTTTCGTGCACCACGGTTCCTTTCACCTACCAACTCCTCCCTGTCTGCTCGGAACATTGTCCTGTAGAACTCTCGACAGACATTCCTTGAAAAACTGCCACCTCTCTTCAGTAGATTTCCCCGAGAATACCTCCTTCCAATTTACACCTCTAATTTGCTGCCTTATGCCTTCATATTTCCCCTTACTCCATATAAACGCTTTCCTAGCTTGCCTGATCCTCTCTTTTTCCAATGCAAGCATAAAGGAGATAGAGTTATGCTCGCTATCCCCAAGATGCTCTCCCACTGAGAGATTGATTGGTAAGTTTGCGGACGACACAAAGGTTGGTGGATTTGCGGATAGCAATGAGGACCATCAGAGGATACAGCAGGATATAGATGAGTTGGAGACTTGGGCGGAAAGATGGCAAATGGAGTTTAATCCGGACAAATGTGAGGTAATGCATTTTGGAAGGTCTAATACAGATAGGAAATATATAGTAAATGGCAGAATCCTGAGGAGTATTGATAGGCAGAGGGATCTGGGTGTACAGGTACACAGGTCACTGAAAGTGGCAATGCAGGCGGAGAAGGTAGTCAAGAAGGCATACGGCATGCTTGCCTTCATCGGCCGGGGCATTAAGTTTAAAAATTGGCAAGTCATGTTGCAACTTTATAGAACCTTAGTTTGGCCACACTTGGAATATAGTGTTTAATTCTGGTCGCCACACTACCAGAAGGATGTGGAGACTTTGGAGAGGGTACAGAAAAGATTTACCAGGATGTTGCCTGGTATGGAGGGCATTCGCTATGAGGAGGGGTTGGAGAAACTTGGTTTGTTCTCACTGGAATGACGGAGGTTGAGGGGGCGACCTGATAGAAATCTACAAGATTATGAGAGGCATGGACAGAGTGGATAGTCAGAAGCTTTTTCCCAGGATGGAAGAGTCAATTACTAGGGGGCATAGATTTAAGGTGCGAGGGGCAAGGTTTAAAAGAGATGTACGAGGCAGATATTTTACCCAGAGAGTGCTGGGTGCCTGGAACTCGTTGCCGGGGGAGGTAGTGGAAGTGGATACGGTCGTGATTTTTAAGAGGCATCTTGACAAATACATGAATAGGATGGGAATAGAGGGATATGGTCCCCGGAAGGGTAGGGGGTTTTAGTTCAGTCGGGCAGCATGGTCGGTGCAGGCTTGGAGGGCCGAAGGGCCTGTTCCTGTGCTGTAATTTTCTATGTTCTTGCTGCCAGAGGGAGTAGTAGAGGCGGGTACAATTTTGTCTTTTAAAAAGCGTTTAGACAGTTACATGGGTACGATGGGTATAGAGGGATATGGGCCAAATGCGGGCAATTGGGACTAGCTTAGGTGTTAAAAAAATGGGTGGCATGGACAAGTTGGGCCGAAGGGCCTGTTTCCGTGCTGTAAACCTCGATGACTCTATAACTGTTCCATAACAACGCTGCCACCATCGAATATTCTTGGTATCGCTTCACTGATAGGGAATAGATAACGAGTGTCGAAAGATACATGAAGCATGAGAGCCTCATTGAAAGATATCCAGACATGTCTTCCACAAGTCTGCTATAGACAGAGCAAGTCATGTGATGTCTGATTACCGGTGAGATACGGAGTGTCTGATGAGCATAATGACACAATTAGAATTAATTCCTCAACAATCCAATTTCCAATATGACTCATTACAGCGACTGTGTCAGCAACATCACCAGCCGGACTGGGATCCAACTGTGAATCAAAATAGCAAACCCAGAGTGAAACCAGAGTGAAACCCAGAGTGAAACCCAGAGTGAAACCAGAGTGAAACCCAGAGTGAAACCAGAGTGAAACCCAGAGTGAAACCCAGAGTGAAACCAGAGTGAAACCCAGAGTGAAACCAGAGTGAAACCCAGAGTGAAACCCAGAGTGAAACCAGAGTGAAACCAGAGTGAAACCAGAGTGAAACCAGAGTGAAACCCAGAGTGAAACCAGAGTGAAACCCAGAGTGAAACCCAGAGTGAAACCAGAGTGAAACCAGAGTGAAACCCAGAGTGAAACCAGAGTGAAACCCAGAGTGAAACCCAGAGTGAAACCAGAGTGAAACCCAGAGTGAAACCCAGAGTGAAACCAGAGTGAAACCCAGAGTGAAACCCAGAGTGAAACCAGAGTGAAACCAGAGTGAAACCAGAGTGAAACCAGAGTGAAACCCAGAGTGAAACCAGAGTGAAACCCAGAGTGAAACCCAGAGTGAAACCAGAGTGAAACCAGAGTGAAACCAGAGTGAAACCCAGAGTGAAACCAGAGTGAAACCCAGAGTGAAACCCAGAGTGAAACCAGAGTGAAACCCAGAGTGAAACCAGAGTGAAACCCAGAGTGAAACCCAGAGTGAAACCAGAGTGAAACCAGAGTGAAACCAGAGTGAAACCAGAGTGAAACCCAGAGTGAAACCAGAGTGAAACCCAGAGTGAAACCCAGAGTGAAACCAGAGTGAAACCAGAGTGAAACCCAGAGTGAAACCAGAGTGAAACCCAGAGTGAAACCAGAGTGAAACCCAGAGTGAAACCAGAGTGAAACCCAGAGTGAAACCAGAGTGAAACCAGAGTGAAACCCAGAGTGAAACCAGAGTGAAAACCAGAGTGAAACCAGAGTGAAACCCAGAGTGAAACCAGAGTGAAAACCAGAGTGAAACCAGAGTGAAACCCAGAGTGAAACCAGAGTGAAAACCAGAGTGAAACCCAGAGTGAAACCAGAGTGAAACCCAGAGTGAAACCAGAGTGAAACCAGAGTGAAACCAGAGTGAAACCCAGAGTGAAACCAGAGTGAAACCAGAGTGAAACCCAGAGTGAAACCAGAGTGAAACCCAGAGTGAAACCCAGAGTGAAACCAGAGTGAAACCGAGAGTGAAACCCAGAGTGAAACCCAGAGTGAAACCCAGAGTGAAACCAGAGTGAAACCGAGAGTGAAACCCAGAGTGAAACCCAGAGTGAAAGAGTGAAACCCAGAGTGAAACCCAGAGTGAAACCAGAGTGAAACCCAGAGTGAAACCCAGAGTGAAACCCAGAGTGAAACCAGAGTGAAACCCAGAGTGAAACCCAGAGTGAAACCCAGAGTGAAACCAGAGTGAAACCGAGAGTGAAACCGAGAGTGAAACCCAGAGTGAAACCCAGAGTGAAACCAGAGTGAAACCCAGAGTGAAACCCAGAGTGAAACCAGAGTGAAACCCAGAGTGAAACGCAGGGTGAAACCAGAGTGAAACCCAGAGTGAAACCCAGAGTGAAACCAGAGTGAAACCCAGAGTGAAACCGAGAGTGAAACCCAGAGTGAAACCCAGAGTGAAACCGAGAGTGAAACCAGAGTGAAACCCGAGTGAAACCAGAGTGAAACCCAGAGTGAAACCAGAGTGAAACCCAGAGTGAAACCCAGAGTGACAGACACAGAGGGACTGGTTGTACCGTGGCGTTGCACTCGTTTTTGGGCGTGAAGACTTGGTAAAGTTGGGTGTGAGGCGAGTAGCGGAATCCGTGCCCGCTCCCGCGTCAATTCCCCCTTTACCAAGGCCCGAAATTGGCCGTGATTGGGACCACACCCAAAACGGGCGTGACCTCCATTTAAAAGCATTTAAATTGATTTAATGGGCTGTGCGCTCAAACTTACCGGCACTTCCCCCTTTACCATCGCGTTCGCCCGTCCAGATTCGGCACAAAACAGACCTGCTCGGCAAAGCTCCAGTTCAGGCGCTCCAGCTTCTGAGGAGGTAAACTCAGAGCTTCCAGCAGCTCCCTGACTCAGATCGGGGGCGGGGGGGGGGGGGGGGGGGGGTGAGGGGGGGAGGGGCGGGGGGCGGCGGGGGGGGCGGGGGGGTGTGGGAGCGGGGGGGCGCGGGTGGCGGGCGGGTGCGGGGGGGGCGGGGGGGCGGGGGGAGCGGGGGGTTGGAGAGGGAGGTGGGTCACATGGCTCCACTTGGTGGGGGGATGGGTCTGGGTAGCGGGGGTGTGGGGGGATAAGGGGGTCTGTAATTTGTGGGGGTGGGGCAGTGTCCGTGGGGGGCCGCGGGGAGGGACGTGGCAGGGGAGCGTTTATCTTTCCTTTTTCTGCGCATGTGCAGTTGGAGGCGGTGATCGGAGCTGCCGGATTCCGGGTGCGTTAAGCCCCGCCCACAGGCTTCTACAGCGCGATTCGGAATCACTGATATTTTCTCAGACAGAGTGCGTGTGGGGGGCGCCGGAGAACGGGTCCAAAAATCCAATCTGAAACACTCCCAGATTCAAGTCCACCAGCACTTAGAATGGAAATGGTAAAATAGGGCTCAGAGAGAGAGAGAGACAGAGAGAGAGAGTCAGAGAGAGAGAGAAAAACAGGAAGTTAAAGAGAGAGAGACAGAGAGTGAGAGAGACAGACAAAGAGAGAGAGATGGACAGAGAGAGAAAGAAACAGAAAAAGAGAGAGAGACAGAGAGAGAGAGAGACAGACAGAGAGAGAGACAGAGAAAGACAGGGGGAGAGATAGAGAGAGACAGAGAGAGAGAGACAGAGAGAGTGAGAGAGCGACAGAGAGTGTGAGAGAGAGAGAAAGAGAAAGTTACAGAGAGAGTGACAGAGAGTTAGACAGAGAGAGAGAGAGAGTGACAGAGAGATGGAAAAACTTAGAGAGACAGAGATGGA